>NW_024387386.1:0-21678 GCF_900408965.1 Simochromis diagramma
AGAGATTTCATAGGGTGTTCTTGTCATGTATGTATGTATGTATGTATGTATGTATGTATGTATGTATGTATTAAAAAAAAAAAAAAACATTATATGTAATGTGTATAATTGCAAGGAGGTATTTCTGTAGTGTATTGATTACTAGATAGTGGAAAAGGGGTGGGATTAAATAAGCTTATGCTTCTTCCTGCTGCTTTTTGAACATGAACGTTATTTGGAGTTGTGGTTGCTCGTTTTCCTTTTGTTTTGCTTTGTTCATTTTTCTCTTTTAATGTTGTTGTACTTTTTCAACATGTTCAAAATAAAGATTCAATCAATCAAGTGAAACTGACCATTCAAACATACCCCGTGTGCCTTCATTAAACACATAGACAGTGTAACGGCAGTTTGTTCACATCTGTTTAACAGGAAACTACGGCTGTGACAAATTCACTTTTATTAACTCACCCAGCTTCTTATAACAGCATCAAAGAACTACTTAACTGTTGGTTCACATTCGCAAGTGAACACTGAGAGTACTCTAAATCAGAAAAGCATGGGGACTTCACCATGTTTGCCTCATTGTGTTGTGTTATGTCTTATTCTTCTCTTCTTCTTCTCCATCCTGCAGGGTTCGTGCTGTGATGACTGCTGTAAAATAATTTGGTGTTACACGTGTGTCTGGTGCCAGATGCATCGTGAGGTGAAGATCAGGGCCTACATGGAGCCGGCCACCTCAACGGTGGTCACCACTCAAGTTGTCAGAGCGTAGGATGTAACCATTTTGGCTCTTGGTTGAGTGAAGATGGCCAACAGTATTTCAAAGTGCTGATGCTTGTGTAATTCAGTACGATATGTAGAGTCTTTGTTAAAAGCAGATGCTTTAACTTTTAGTAGCGTGTTGGATATATAATACAACTGAGAATGTTTGTTTACTCTGGCCAGTAAAATCTGTATAATTTCACATGGTCACTGTTATTGTAATCTTTTCCAAGTTAAATTTAACATTTGCTGAAATAAAAAGTTATTCATATTCACCCATTATATGTTGCTTGTTGTACATTTTTGCTCAGCTGTGGAGACACGTTTCTTCAAACCCTGAATATGTCATTTGCACTTTGGCAGCTGGGTTTGGCTGGCCAGCTAGTGCCCTCCTCTGCTTAAACTCCTAAAATGATCAAGTGAAAGACTGATTAATCTCCTAAGATGAGGCCCCTTCTTTTGAGGTCTTTGTCTCCTTAAGCTGGGCATACACTGTGCAAATTTTTCAGTCTCATTATTCAGGTCCTGCTCAAACTGTACGATTGAACCACACACTGCTCCAAAAAATAGTAATGTCAAAGTATCTTACTGTATATTTTACAGTTTTGTACTGTCTTTCTAGAATATCATTAAATTTACATAAGTAGACTGTGATTTTACATGTCAAAGGTAAAATAACATAACATCACTGTAAATATAGTAAAACACAATTTACTTGTTTTTTAAATATATTTTTTTGTACATATGCATATTCAGATTGTAAAAATACATTCAGAAATGTATCATAATTTCACAAATATTTGTCTGTTATGTGAGAGAATGATCTGTTAAATCCAAATGTAATACTACGGAAAAATATATAAAATGATCGAAAATTAATGAGAATAATCAATAATTAAAGGAGTATTTGAATTATAATTTTGTCTGATTCAATAATTCAGAGGTAACAAGTGAAAATATAATTAATAGGAATAAAAACTAAAAAAAACATATAAAACATTGCACGGCCATGCTGTGCTAATTACATATTTTAAAAAACAAATGTAGAGGTAGGAATTGCAATTAATATAAATCTTAAAGTATTCACAACATTCCTGAACAGAAATAGGCCTCTGCACCTGGGGTGAGGGTGTGGCCATGAAAACAATGTGACATGCCATTGGATGTTGGGACACATAATAAGATGATGCTAAGCATCGGCCAATGAATGTGAACTAACAACCACAAGGTCGCGGGTGTGGCTGTACTGTAGGAAAAAATCCTAATATAAAAGTATTTTACTGCATTTCACAGTTTTGTTCTGTTCTTCTAGAATATCATTAAAGTTACGTAAATAGACTTTGACTTCCCATTTTGAATGTAAATTAACGTTAAATCACTGTAATGTAATAAAACATAATTTTCATGATTATTAAATGTATCTGTCTGTACATATGCATATTTAGATTGTTAAAATACATTCACAAATGTATCATGATTTCACAAATATCTGTCCGTTATTTGAAAGATTGAACTGTTGAATTCAAATGTAATGCTATGGAAAAGTATATAACATGATCCCTATAAGCTTGTGTTACATCACATAAGTATTATTATCATTCATATTTAGGGCGTTCGTGGCTCAAGAGTTGGCAGTTCGCCTTATGATCAGAAGGTTGCTGGTTCGAGCCCTGTCTCGGACACTCTCGGTATTGTGTCCGTGGTCAAGACTCTTCGCCTACTGGTGATGGCCAGAGGGGCCGATGGTGCAATATGGCAGCTTCGCCTCTGTCAGTCTGTCCCAGGGCATGCAATCCATTATTATTTAAACCAACTGTTAACTGTATATTTCTGTACATTTACGTATTATGATTCATATTGCCACATTCATTGACCTTGTTTATAGGTAATTTCATTGTTTGATCACGTTAAAATGTTCCTAATTTAATGTCTAAACGCACTTGGAAAAGGCAGAATCCCATGTAGAATTAGCGCAACAAACTGTATTGTCGTTACTGAAAATAACCGTATTTTTATGAGGAAGTTATTTTCTGTTATTTTACGGTAGTATTTTGGCGCCCCAGCTCCCGGAATATTACCGTTTTTTTAAGATGTTTTTTTAACAGTGTAGAAAACATTTGGTCACAGACCGAGTGCCCTGACAGATGCAATTCGGAAAGGATAATACATACACTTAATACAAATGTAATAAGAGGTCTTTTTATTTTAAGAACCTTTTAACAAATGCTTTGAAGAGGAGAAAAAACAACACTGGCATGTAGAGGCCTACTTTTACATAAAGCATCATTTTGTATTTTGTCTATTTGAGTTCACACCTAAATAATTGCCCACTTTCAAATAAATAAAACGTAGCAGAGGCCCAATAATTTTAGAATAAAATTAGGTTAGTGTGAGTTCTGTTTCTAAACATTACTGCAGAGCTTTGCCATATCAGAGCTGTAAGAAGTCACTTTAATATTCATGCAGGACAGCTGAGTGTCGTCGGTCAGGAACGAGCGGTGTTTGGACTTCATCGTACTACCGTAGCAGAGAGACCTCTGGCTTGAGTTTGGCAAGTAACTGCTAGCTAGCTTTGTGGTCTGGATCAACTTATAGCAAAGTGGAGACATGAAGAGAGAGAAGGTTACACAAACTCTTGTGTTTTTCCTTCTGACCAGATGAACCATCTTTTCAACATCCTTATACTGATCACTACACTGTGTTTATATGCTAAAAGAGAAATCATTTGCGTCCTTGTTACTAAAACAGATTCTGAAGTATTTCACTAACTCAGAGGGCATTGCAACTGTGGCAGTTTGTCTGAAAACAACAACTGTAATCTCGACATTTCAAATTTGTTCTCAAAATGGTCAAAATATTTTTCTTAATGTGGCCCCAATACTCCGTTGTATTAAAGGGAAGGTTATGCCTGTAACATGAAATTTTTCTTAGTTTTATTTTTTCACCCAAAGTTTGCGGGAGCCACAGCTGAGGGCCAAAAGAGCCTGCAGCTCGCGGTCGCCAACCCCTGGTCTAATGTCCGTACCTGCCCTTGTAGGTTTCCTAGCCTGTTTTTTCGATTGTGCATTAGCCCACAAGAGGATGAATGTTGCATCTCACACAAATTCATTGATTTTGCTGTAACATATTTAAAAACACAAGGCAATGTAACATAATAAATTTTAAAACAAACAGCTTTTAAATTAATTGCAGCCCTTGCAAGCTAGTATCTAAGTAGCATGCAAACATAGAAAATGTTTAACTGAGGGAACACCAGCAATTATAATCAAAGTAATGCAAATATAGACTTGTGCCTTCGATTATTAAGTTTAAAGACATATATCTATATGTAAAGTCTTTGTAGTGATTTTATATGTTCCCTTCTTAAATCTGAGCCTCCATTTCTCTTTCCTCCAGGCATGGCCGTCATCTACCAGTAGCCCACCCAGCTGGTGGCAGTCACCAGCTCTCAAAGTGTTGGGCAGTGGAGCACTGGCCTCTGTGATTGCTCCCCAGATGTGGGTACCTGTAAGTTAACCCAACAAAGTCTACAAACAGCAGTGATTTTTGTGAAAGGTAGCAGATTTTCCAAACTTTAGCGGAAATTTCAAGATCTTTTGGTTGATAAAATATCTGGGTCCATCTCACCCATCAGGGAGTTTTTGTCCATTTTAGGCATTTCCACCAGAAAGTTTGCAGCACGGTGTTGGAGAGGTCAGCACTGCTGTCCCCAAAACATGGGAAAACATATGCGAACCACACACACACACATACACATACATATATATATATGTATATATATATATATATATATATATATATATATATATATACACATATATATATATATACATATATATATATATACATATATACATATACATATACACATATATATACATATATATATACACACACACAGACACACATATATATATATATATATTTCTCCCTCCTTCAGGTTTCCCCTGCATGAAGTGTGATACAGCCAACAAACATGGATGGTGTTGCATGCCACTCCTGGATGGTCTCTGTTGTTGTCTGGTGTCCTTCTTTCTCCGCAAGTCCATCAGAGAGCGCTACAACATCCAGGTTAACATCCAGGTAAAGCTCAGTTAGGGAAGCAACAACTTAAACTTCTTTGTTGGCCTAATTATTTGTTTGATGATTCCTTGAAAAATGCTCAATCTAGCACAAACATGGGGGAGAGTTTCAGTTCGGTGACCACTGGAGGAAGTACAGTCTTAAAACTTCTGCACTGGCTTCATTTTCAAGCCCTGAAGGTTGCTGCTTGGCGTTTACAGTTAAAGCATTTAAAAATTATTTATACTGATTTATCCCAAATCAGTGGATGTGAAACTTTGTATCTGCTGCCTTGTATGTGTGCATTTTTATATTTATGTTCATAACATCAATTATAATGTAGATTTTATGAGATCCACAAAAAGTGTACTGAAAATGACTGAAGGTTCCTTTGTGTGCACATCCTTCCTCTCACCCTCAAGAAGCTCCAAGCTGTCTCATCAGCCTTAGTATTAGCTTATGGGCAGTGTTGGGGAGTAACGGAATACATGTACCGCCGTTACGTATTTAAAATACAAAATATGAGTAACTGTATTCCGTTACAGTTACAGTTTAAAAACGTGGTATTTAGAATACAGTTACTTTGTTGAAATAAATGGATTACATGGCGGTACTTCCCTGTTTCATATTGTCGCAGGTCAGGACTTTTGGGTTTTGTTTGACAGCTGTGATGTTCTGTTGTTCCAGGCTGCAGCGTTACGGTTGCCATGGTTACAGGGTGACGCTCTCTCTCTGCGTGTTTCCTGGGTGAGAGAGCGCCTTTTTGTTGTTGTTGTTGTGCTAAGCTAATAGGCAGAATGCTACAGGTATAGCTCTAAAGAATGTAGCATCATAGGCAGTGTAGTCCGTAGGCCGCGGACCTTCAGTAACAGTAATAAATCACAGCAATAGTACATTCACGTAGTTGTAAAAATCATGATAATATATTAAGTAATCCAAAGTATTCAGAATACGTTACTCTCATTGAGTAACGTAACAGAATACGTTACAAAATACATTTTGGGGCAAGTATTCTGTAATCTGTAATGGAATACATTTTAAAAGTAACCTTCCCAACACTGCTTATGGGTTGCACTGTAACCAGCAAACTGATATCTATATCATGTAGTGCCATGAAAGAAGTGAACTGGATACTGCGTTTTGTGACATGTTTGCATGAAAGGAACATATAGAGGGTATAAGGGGTTGGGTGACCTCCAAATTAGAGAAGAAAATCTGTTCATCTCTTATGTCTCACTGTAAAAAGGCAAACTGAACAGGCCCTCTACATTCTGATGCCGATTTTGTTGCTGGTACTGTAGCATTCCCCCACATTTTACACAGAAACAACCATGGCAGCTGCAAATTAAACCGCAGTAACACGTGCTGCTTCATCCTCTCTCTCTCTCTCTCTCTTCTTCCTCTTCTCCATCCTGCAGGGCTCTTGCTGTGACGACAGCTGTAAAATCACCAGCAGCGGCCCACCACAGCAATGATGGTTGCCACATAGACCATGCGTTGATAGGAAGTGACTGTTTTACTTAGTGGGTTGAGAGCAAATGTTACTGTTAAAACCAGATGCTTAGAGTTTTGTTGGCATATTAATGTGTTGGATGGTATCTGAGACCAGCTTTCATTGTGACAAATAAAATCCTTCTATTTCATACAATCATCGCTGTCATTATAATTGAATTCTTCTTCAGATCTGAGTTTAGCCTTTGTTAAAATAAAAAACTATTAAAATGCACTTACTGCCATGCATTATTCTGATAGGTTACCGGATAAGAATATACATCAGAATTGGTCTTTATCTACAAAAAAACATCATAGTGTCAAAAATATTTTGCAGTTTGTCAGTCTGCTGTGCATACTTTGCATCGAGACGCTTTCAGACACGCATCACCTTCCACTTTCTCCCGAGAAGTGGGGTACCTCAAGGACATGTGGCAGGCACAAGTACAGGCTTTCTTTACTTAGGTAGAAGTACAGATACCCGTGTTAAAAAATATTCAGTATGCAGTTGTATAAAGGTGGAATTCATTGAATTAATCTAACCATCATCATCTTAAATGCAAATTAGTCTACTACAGCTGATGTAAACCAACAATGTGCACTGTGCACCAGTCCAACACAGTTTTTTACAGTAAATCCATCACGCTATCACAAGCTAGTCTCTTTATCCCACACAAACTACAGCACATTTGTAGATTTGAATAACACAAAGTTAGTATGACATAGTTTGTTTTGCAGGAATATTTAATATATGATTAAAACAATGACATTACATGTAAGCTTAAAATATTTTCTAAGCATCGCTGATCAGTCCTCACCTTTAAATCTACTCTCTCTTCTTCCTCTCCTGTCTTTTCTTATCTCTTCCTCCATCTCTGAGTGAGGTTAGCTCTCACTCTTTTCTCCCTCTGTGAAATACAGCAGCCGGGCCTTTAGCTAACAACACAGTGTGACAAGCTTCACACCAACAGATTGTGTGTTTGCTGATGTTTGGAATTACCTGACACTTATAAAAGTGTGCTTCCTTCTCCTTTGTGCTAGCTAGAGTGAAAGAAGTACCGTGAACACAACATACGGATACTCGCACTCCTTTAGGCTGACTTATACTAAATGAGCCTAAAGTAACGAGCCTGTTTTGAAAATGTAAGGGGTAGAAAATACATGTAGCAAGTAAAAGTAAAAAGTTGTCAGAAAAATAAATACTGAAATAAAGTACAGATACCTGAAAATTCTGCTTAAATACAATAACAGAGTATTTGTAATTTGTTACTTTCCACCTCTGCTGTCCACTTGTTTAAGTTTTCACACAAATACAAGTTAATTTAAATTTGGTTGTGTTTGAACCTGTTGGAGTGGCACACAGTGTTCTGATCCTTAACATTAAAAAAGAAAAAACAGAGAGGTAAAGGTTGGAAGAAATGGAGTAGCTGTCAATTTAGCTTCATCACCATCTTCCTACATACTTAATCTGAAGAGGAGCGCATTTTATTTCTCCTGGTAATAATGTTGTGACAGGTTGCATTCAGGCAATCTAACAGTCACGGCACAGACCGCTTTTACAACAACAGCTCTTAAACACACTTCAGGAAAACTTCCAGCCATGAAATGCGGAAGGAAAGTGAGATCCCCTCTGCTAAATGGTCAACTCAGCCCTTTCAGCAATGATAAGGAGACTTTATATTAACCATGAGCTTTATCAACAACAACTGCTGCAGAGGGCAGTGTTGGCCTGCCCTTCAGTCCTTTATAGTTAAGTGACAGGCTTTCTGTACTCAACTGTTGTTTTTATGTGTGTTGAATGTAAAAAAGTGGCCTTACATTTTTTGCTCAGTGACTAATGCCGCCACGGCAGAGATGTCACTTCCTAAAAATAACTAAAAGACTGTTGAGACCTGATGAAGCCTGTTAAGAGCAGACAGCCAGAAAGGCGGAGTTAAAACTAATACTAAATTTGGAGGGAAATGATTTGAGAGGCAGAGGATGGAGATCAGACACTTTCATTTTAGAAGACATTTGAGTGGAGCGACAGCCATGTGAAAAAAATGGTAGAAACCACACGTCTCGTTAGATGTCTGTTGTTGTGAAGTATACAAATAATACTACGATTATAACAATATGTTTCAACGAGTTATGTGCATATTTAACAATTTCTTACCAACAATTTAACTCCTCCACAACATTCCCGTTCCACATCCACAACAAAAAGAAAAGTAAACAGGAAGTCCCAAGATGCATTTCTTGTTAAGTTTTTTTTGAAAACTGCAGTTAACCCTTAAGCACTGCCCCCCCCCCCCCCCCCCCCCCAGTGACCACAATATGCAACTACACAAATCTATAAAATTAACAGCTTCAAGTGCACGCAACATGCAGATAACCAAAGAAATAGCACAAGCAATAACATTAAATTACCCAATAACATTCTTGTCTTACCATACATGGAAACAAAGAAACAACATTTTAAGACCCCTTTTTGAACCTTAAATGGATTTTTGGTTAACTGAAATGGAAAATATTATTATTTATTATTAATTTACCACTCGGCTACATTTGCATAAACACTTTGACAGATTAGACACTTCTGATCAGCCCTGTGGGTTTGATGAGTTTCATGTATTGTCTGATGTGCACCAAATGAGACAGAGAATGTACATCTGTCTGTTGGTGCTTGTGAAAAGGAAAGTAAGAAACCAGGAAGGGCTGTAGATGCATCACTTTCATGCATCATTGCTTTTGTGCAAGACAGGCATGCAAATGTAATTTAACACTATGTTAAAGTGCACTTTAAATAAATGCTGACAGGAAAGGATTCTTAAAAAAAATAAGAAGTAGCCCACATACATGCTTACACCCTTACAGGTGTTTTAAAGGCGACAAAACACAGTCAAAGGAAATCAATCAGACCCAGTACTCACTTGTTTAGTGTTACATACATTTTATCATTGCTCCATTAACTCTACACATCCGATTCTTCTACACCTTCGTGATTTCTTTCAAGGCTATGAAACTTCTAAGAGCTCGTAACAACAATGCCTCTTCACATTTTATCCATACATAACACCAGGGCCACGACTCTAAAAAAATACAAATAAAAACCAGTGTTAGGTGGGCAGCTTAACTGAGACAGACCAGAGGTTAGAGTGAGAGAAAACCAGGTGACGTATTTGAGCTACCCAAATAAGTCCTATTGTGCTCAAAAGAGGACACCCTGGCCTTTCCAGTGATATCTCACGTGTTTGGCCCTTTTTAGCTCACATAAGCAGGACTTTACAAAAAAAGCTAAATCAAAAGATCCTTGTTTCTTCGGTTCTCAGGGGGATATATTTGAGTATTGTTATGTGGCTGCTGGTGTGGTGATAGTTTTTAACTTTTGTTTTTTTACAGCCTAACAGACTCAAGTCAAAGTTTATTTATATAGCACATTTAAAAGACTTGGTGTACATCAAAGTGCTTCACAATAAAACCACAATGCGGGCAGAACAAAGAACAAATAGTACAATTATACTTAAAATTGCATTTACATGGTGTAGTGCAGGCTGAATGAAAGCTAAGCTAAGTTAAACAAGTGTGTTTTTAAGCGGGATTTGAATGGTTGAATTGATTACGATGTGCGGATTTCGACTGGGAGATTATTCCAGAGTCGAGGGGCAGCGATGGCAAATGCACAGTCACCTCTGGTTTTTAAAAGAGACCTTGCATTAGGAGCAGTTGGCTGGAGGATCTTTGTGCTCTCTTTGGGTTGTACGGATCAAGGAGATCAGTTAAGTAGCTAGGGGCCAGGTTATTTAGAATTTTAAAAGTGAGCAGAAGGATTTTGAAATCAATGCGATATTTGAAGCCAGTGTAGGTTTGAGAGGACAGGGGTGATGTGCTCATGCCTTCTGGTGCTGGTTAAGAAGCGTTATGCTGCATTTTGGACTAATTTCAGGCTCTGAAGGAGGGAGAGTTGGAGAGTTGCAATAGTCCAATCTAGAAGTGATGAAGGCATGGATGAGTTTTCGAGTTCTTTATGTGGTAAATGGGGCTTAGCTTTGGAAATTTGGGGTAATTGATAAAATCTGGTTTTTAGCACAGTGGATACTTGCTTGTTTAATTTAAAAGAACTATCCATGAGCACTCCAAGGTTTCTGACAGAATGAGAAAGGTGGTTGGCAAAAGACCCCATTGTATCAGTTAGCTGGCCAAGGGGAACGTGGCTATCAAAAACAATAATTTCTGTTTTGCTTTCATTTAAGTTAAGAGAATTCTGGGATAGCCAGTCTTTAACCTTCCGTAAACATTCGAACAAAGGCGAGAATGGGGACATGGCATCCACATTTAGAGGAAGGTAGATTTAGATATCATCTGCATAGTAGTGATAGGCGATGTTATGTTTTTTAAAGATGAGTCCCAAGGGCAGCATGTACAGGGAGAACAGCATGGGGCTTAATACGGACCCCTGAGGCCAACCACAATTACCAGGGGCAGAAGAGGAAGAGTATTTCCCCATGGTGACAGAGAAGGATCTGTCTGATAGATATGATTTAAACCATTAAAGAACGTTACCTGTAAGGCCAACTACATGTTCCAACTTCATGTTCCTTGTTAGGAGAGTATTATGGTCTACCGTATTGAAAGTTAGATCTAATAAAACTCAAGTAGTGACATTGTACGTGAACGGTTTTTAAAAACATTGTTAGATTCTACACATCAGCTCAATCTGCGGTTGTTCTCCACACTTCAAGTCACACATGAAACCACAAAATGTTCCAGGAAGCATACAGACAGTGCAAAACAACAATGGGCGTTAACAATCAGTCATGTCAACTGCATTGTTCTGTAGAGGCTTTGTTTAATCTGTGCAATTTGTTTTTCTTCTAAAACAGCTTTGCATTCAGACACATGCAGCTCCTGTGTTTACACCACACAGAGTACAACTCAAATACTCTACATCAATCAAGGTTTAATTACAGAGCAAATAATATAATGATGAGAATAAAATACTTTAACATTAAGTTTGGCACTGACCATAACTTGTACTTTTAACGCTTTCTTTGTTGGAAGTTCACTTCTGTCTTCCTTTTTATGCAGCCGTGCATGTACACAGATTTGAAAGTACGTGGAACTGTGTTTCTCCTTGCAGAGGATTTTAAGTTTCATTTTCAGGAAAACTTCAGCCCACCCACCACCACACCTCTCACAGTTTGTAGTTACATTTTCCTCTCACTCTTACTCTCATCTAAAGCCTACAGAACCAGAGAAAAGGTAATAAAATATTTTTATACTAATGAACATCTTAAAACAGTGAGGTCTTTGTGAACACATGATACTGGTTGGTATATAGTTTTATTATCAGTAAGCTGCAGTGAGTTAGTTAAAGGAAAACTGTACTTTCTTCAAAAAAAACATGATCTGGATGTGTGATAATTATCATTGCTGTCAGCACAGCGAGGACAAAGGAAGTTACAGTTTAGCCTTTTAAACTCATTTTAGCCACTATTCTGTCAAACAACTAATCTGTATTAGCGCAGAGTTTGGTAAATGTTAGTTGTTGGGTTTTGTGTAACATGTAATGCACTACAACTAAAAAAACACCCTTTACATGATAGCATCTTAGGCACAGTACCCAACGAAATATTGGCTACTGACGTCGCTTTGTCTGCACTATAAATGAATTCAGATAGCAGCTTCCAACGTGAGAAATAAACTGCATGCCAAATGTACCATTTTCAGTTTACAGCCAATTTATAATCATCATTTAACCTAATATGCATGTCTTTAGAGAAAAGCTAAGGGGGTACAGGAAGACCATGTGGCGTTCGTTATGGTGAAACCACATTTTGAAATCATTACATGGATGAATATACTTGAATTTTTAGGTAGTTCCTTTTTGTTTAATTACACTATTCAAGAAACAGTGTACGTCATGCTAGAAAGCTCGCCTTTTCCAGGGATGCCAAATTTTAGCTATCTGTTGTAGGAAGATAAGAGGGCGTGGAAATATTTTATTAAAACCCTTAAAGTTGAAAAAAATATTTTATTATTAAAGCTAGATTATTTGAAACAACTAAAGAGTGTTAATAGAAGTTTTTGTTTTTTTATGTGTGATAGTGTAATTAGACTTTATGCCTATGTATTCACTCATTGACATAGGTTTAATTAATTTCTTGCTGTTCACAAGTCTGGGAAGGTTTATCATGACAGACAAAACGAAAGTGGCAGTGTTTAGTTATCATGCACCGCTTCATGGTTAGCAAAAATGAAACTTGGCATAAATTTTCCTTTTGTCTTACCAACTGTCAAAAACAGGGGTGAATGGTGATGATTTGTGTTGGCAGTCACAGGACCTGGGTACGTTACATTCACTGAGTCGACCATAAATTTGGTACTCAGACTGAAGACATCAAATATATGAAGCAAATTATATGAAATTATGTACCAAAGAAAAAAATGGATAAATAACTCTAAATATGTCTTATATTGTTTCTGTTACATCACAAAAATGTTACCATTTCTAACGTTCAACAAGTCAAAGCTGGAAAATGTTTTTTGATATGAGGAAATGAAGGCATGTTGTGTGTGTTTGTTCATAGGTTTTGCCCTGTTTTGATAGCTGTGGTCACACCACAGATAAAGTTTATTTCTTCATTTCTCTCTGCATGGTTTTAGCAGCATCAAAGTATCAAAGTGTGCTTGTTTAGAGCAAAATGTATCCAAAATGCGGCCTTTGTATAAATAGACACCTACAGACTTCAAAGAAAAGAAAGGTGGGCTAAAATTCATGCACAACAATATGAGAGACTGATAAAGTATACAGAAAACAATGATGGGATGACTTTAGTTTTTGACACAATGCTTCTGTAATTTGTATTTATCACTACACAAGGACAAATAATAATGTGTAAAGTGTCTTTGGTTTTCTGATGTAGTGCGTCTTGAACGCTCTGCATTATTTTGGATGCTCTCAAAAGATTTTGTGTGACTTTGAACTGTTTGAAACTGTGAATTTATAAAAGTTATAGATTTGAAATGTGCTGTGAATGCAGTTTGTAAACTCGGTTTTAGCAAATTCATGAGTTTTAAAGGGTGTACTCATAAATTTACTGCCAATAGTCAGTGTAGGGATTTTCATGAAACAGGAAACTGTAATTTGTAAAAATATCCACACTGTGGACAGTAATGTTGCTATCTTTTTCATATTCTAGCATTTGATTTCTCCGTACAGAGGAGCAACAAAAACTATAACCCTTCAATGCATCTCTATTTCTACCTTCTTTCCTCCAGAAATGGCTGAATACCAGCAGCCCACCCAGATAGTGACAGTCTCCAGCACTAATCAACACCCTGGGACTTGGAGCACTGGCCTCTGTGATTGCTTCAGTGATATGGGCACTTGTAAGTTAATCTAGCAAACTCTACAAACAGCAGTGATTTTTGCATCAACAGTCTCCTCAGACTTTTATTCAGAGGGTCTTCTGACCATCTGAAGTTAGGACTGAAGTCACCATATGAAACACAGGATGCACAAGCTAGTTGTTGAAGGAGAACTTATTCAACAGTGAAATAAACTTGTGTCTCTGCATTTTTTTTTTTCTCTTCTGTCGAGGTTGCTGTGCCCTTTGGTGTTTCCCCTGCATGCAGTGTGATACAGCCAATAAGCACGGGTGGTGTTGCTGCCTCCCACTCTGTGATGGATGCTTTGTGGTGTCCTGCACGCTTCGCCAGTCAATCAGAGACCGCCACGGCATCGCTGTAAGGCTGGGGGCGAGGGAGGGTCAAGGTTATTGTTGTTAGCTAAAAGCTAAACCGAGGAGTGAAAAACTATTTTATTTAAATTCAATTTCGTTTTAAAAGATATGCTTTTCCTACAAAAATCAACATAAAAAGAAACATACTGACACTGTAAACGTCTGCCAAGCCAGCTCACTCTGGACAATAATTACTTTTAATGAACAGTGCTGTATCTTGTACAGTTTTATATATTCATTTACACACACACACACATATATATATATATATATATATATATATATATATATATATATATATATATATATATATATATATATATATATATATGTCTACATATGTACTTTAAGAATATGTAGACAGTAAAAATAACACACTTGAAAGAGAAACATAGATGTGCAATGTAGAAATGAGATCAGAAGGAAAAAGGTCACATGTGACATGATATTTGGATGTAAATTATTTTGGATATTTTGAGTCCCCATATAGCAGTACTAGTTCCTAAATGTTGCCAATAAGTAATAAGTAGAATTTTATGAAATTTTGACCTTATTTGACCTTGCAGAAAGGTCAGAGGTCCAAAGTAGTCATATTTACAGTGCCCATGTATCATTCCCTATATGCCTTCATGTTTTCAATTGGAACAATGGCAATAAGAAATATTAAATATCAAATTTGGAAACACAGAAAATTTACATAAATTGTCTGCATGTGCTTTGTGCGTGCAGACTCTTGTGAAAAATCAATAGCTTAATGGCAAAAATTGGCAAATTATATTATAATTAAGATTTAAATCATCTGCATACTTTACCAATTATACTGACAGTTTTCATGAATTGTGGGATGGCGTTTTCTCCTCTCCTTTCATCAACTAAATCAGACAAGCATGGGGACCCCATGTTTCCTAATTGTGTTGTGGGTTGTGTTATGTCTTATTCTTCTCTTCTTTTTCTCCATCCTGCAGGGTTCGTGCTGTGATGACTGCTGTAAAATAATTTGGTGTTACACGTGTGTCTGGTGCCAGATGCATCGTGAGGTGAAGATCAGGGCCAACATGCAGCCGGCCACCTCAACGGTGGTCACCACTCAAGTTGTCAGAGCGTAGGATGTAACCATTTTGGCTCTTGGTTGAGTGAAGATGGCCAACAGTATTTCAAAGTTCATTTCAAGTATTTCAAAGTGCTGATGCTTGTGTAGTTCAATACAATATGTAGAGTCTGTGTTAAAACAAGATGCTTTAAGTTTTGGTAGCGTGTTGGATATATAATACAACTGAGAACGTTTGTTTACTCTGGCCAGTAAAATCTGTATAATTTCACATGGTCACTGTTATTGTAATCTTTTCCAAGTTAAATTTAACATTTGCTGAAATAAAAAGTTATTCATATTCACCCATTATATGTTGCTTGTTGTACATTTTTGCTCAGCTGTGGAGACATGTTTCTTCAAACCCTGGATATGTCATTTGCAGCAGGGTTTGGCTGGCCAGCTAGTGTCCTCCTCTGCTTAAACTCCTAAAATGATCAAGTGAAAGACTGATTAATCTCCTAAGATGAAGGTTATAACACAAAATCTGTCTCTTGCTCTCCCTCTCTCTCTGTCTTTCACTCACACAGACACACACACCACCACCATCAACTTTGCTAGATTGAAAAGCATTGACCAGGCAGCTGTGATTGAGCAGCAATGTCTATCCAACTATTTTCACGTTTTTTGTGGTTGTGATAATTTTGTGAGGCCAGGACTGGACTGGGACAAAAAAATCAGCCCGGGCATTTTAAGACTGGCCCGCCAGGTATTATAAGGAAAAGCCATAAAGCCTTTGAATGAAAACAAATGCTGTTGTGACAGTGATGTACACTATCTTGATGGTATGGATCAATCTAATAAACCTACACCATCCTCCCAATTCGGGTATTTTAAACAGTACTTACCGGAAATATCAAACAACCTAATCAATAATTACATATACCTAACTAGCAGGGTTGCCAACTCCCAGCAAAAAAATAGGGAACTACCCCCCACCCTCCGCCTCATGATGCTTAATCGACGTAATCAACTTTAATTTATTGCCAGGGTAAAACAAATGCACAGAAACCAATTATTTTTCTACAGTAATTAAATACATTCAACCTCTTTCTTCAACAGAATTGCAGCTTGCACACATGGTACCTTCTATAAGTACTATAGCTTATTAGAGCATATATTAGATTTAATATTTACTATATACAATAATGAATTTCTATACATTTTACATCAGATGACCACTTTGGTTGTAAGATTCAGATAATTGTTTATTAAAAGCTAGACATTTTAAATGAGAATAAGAAAAAAAACAGTATTTCTTATTATTGAAGTAGCAGCAGGAGAGGGAGGGGGAGAGAATGAGAGAAGAAGAGGCAGCTGTGCAGGTTAAAGATGCAGAATAACTCCAGCTTTGTGGGGTTTTTTTCATTCTAGCTGAAGTTCAGGACAAGTCGCGTTCATCGAAAGGCTCGGATGAGCTTGCCAAAGTTCTACAAGTTGTGCCTCCATCGCTTGTGTCCAGATCACACGCTTCACTGACGTGCTGCTCCACCTTTTCACTTTCATTTCTGTGATTACGGATGCGCAGTGGGAGATGTTGCGTTGATAACCTCACGAGGGGCGATAGGATTTCAAACAGGTTTGATTTTCTTGCGACCATACTATTGCTGATCAGGAGCTGGTCGTGAGGTGTTAATCGCTTCTCGTTACCCCATGTATACTACACGATGGACGACACAATTAAGGCGAGACTCGGGCCGATCCCCACCAAAACGGTCGCACGACTGAGAAATCGTCTCAAAAAAGGCCAAAGATCGCACAGTGTATGCCCAGCTTTAGTTGTTATGGTCCCTGCATCTTTGACCCAGAGTTTTGAGATTTTTGAGCTTATGGCTTTTGGTCTTGGTAAGGCAGTATGTTCTAGCTCTACTTTGGTTTTTTGGTGTTTAAGCTTTTGAGCTCTTCAAGCAATGACGTTAGCTCTCTTCTGTGTTTTTACTGCTCCAGTCTCATCTCTGTGTTTTTCTTTAGTATCTCTTGTGCTCAGGTTACGTCTACATGTTTGCTTACCTTTCCTTGTATCAAGTCTGAATGTTTGAGTTTATCCCAGTTGTATATAAGTGGCGGCTTTACTCGTGCACATATGTGCACATGTGAGCATGCACAACCCGCACCCCAATTCCTGGGAGATTTAATTAGGCTTCATTTTTGGTTCTCTCTGATTTCATTCAATCTGAATCAAAACTTGTTACCAGCATGCATTTCTAATTCCTTGTTATTTAAATTGGATAGTTTGTTGATCTAAATGTTTAGAGACAATAGTGTGGTCTTGAGCTCAATGTAATCTTTAAATCACTGTTGTTTAATTAACAGGCAATGTATTATTTAATTTTGTTTTATCATGTGTGACAACTATTTTGGTCTTCAGTGTGAATTTATACAAATTGGAATTATTTCAGATGGAGGATCCCTTATTTAATATTGCTTTATCCTGACAGTATGAAGAGCAGAGCCTTTATGAGTATTACTATTTTTAATTTGGACAATGTTGCTGTTGTGGAATGGAACACCTACTTCTTTTTTAGACTGATTTAAATGATAAATATAACTGAAGGCGCTTTGTTAAATTATTTTTTTAACTTGGTAGAACATAGTGTGAATCTTTCTTCAATTGGCCTTTTGATTTGCACAGTGTTTTTTTTCTCAAGTAAATTTCCTTTCTGTTAGTTTATTTTCACCACTCTGGTTAATAACCTCTTTCCTGTTTCGTGTTCTATAAGCTGACGGTTTGACCATCAACCGACCCTGCTTTCCTGTTTTGCGGTTTCCCTGTGTGCATTATTGTAGGGTCTACTTTACAATATGAAGCGCCTTGAACCTTGAACACTTGAACACTTGAACCCTTGAACCCCTTGAGGCGACAGTTCCTGTGATTTGGTGCTGTATGAATACAATTGAATTGAATTAAATTGAGGCTTCATTGGTCAGTCTTGTTCTGTGTTTTTCCACACCCCTTTATTACACCCATTTAGTTAGTCATATTCACAGAATTCACAGATCAGACATTCTACACAGCCGACTCAGTCTAGAGCTCACATCTCTGCTGCCTTTTTTCCAACATGGCCTTCAATAAGTAGAGATCTCTTTGTTTGCTTAGGTTCCCTATTATTCAAAAGCTTTTTGATTGTAGGTCCAGTTGTGTTTTCAGAGAACATTTCCCCAGCAACTTCACACAGTAAGTGTTTTAGGAGTTTACAACAATCTGCGTGCTCTAGATTATCTACACCAGTCTCTCTAAAATCATCACACTGACAATTCTCTGGGATTAAAAGCTGCTATATCTCTAGCTCTAATCCCAACCACTCCCACCACCCCTCTGCACAGAGTTGTCAGTTGCATCACAATGATTGCTAGATGGTTTTAGAAGCTAATAAATGTCAAAATGTCCAGGAGAAGGTGGTAGAACAAGAGCAGAAGAATTACAATTAACAGCAGCACCATCCTTATTTAAATGACTGTCCAGATCCTTACCATTAGCTATAGCACCACCAGCAACACAAACATCAGAGTTACACTGGCCTGCAGGGAGAGGCATGCTGAAATATACAGTATATACAGTACAGTATACAGTACATACAGTGGTCATCTAATCTTACTATCATTTCTACCACTTTTTTGCTTAAAGGCATTAACACTTAAACTGCCAAAACGTCAGTCATGGTCTTCAGGTGACCTCAGTGGGACACATGATAGTTTGAGGCAGGGTCTTACAGTGGTTTCACGCGAAACCTCAGGTGGTAATGGCCCACGCTGTTGCTCACATCTTAGCTCTTGTGATGGGGTGCATGATCAATAGTGGGTTAGCAACTCTCTTAAGCGACACCACCACTAGGGTTAAAGGTGGGACCTTTTGGTTTTAGAACTGAAGAAGCTTCTCACACGAGAGATAAAACATCCTCACAAAACTTAAAGTCCTGTCACTTCCATTCCAAGATCCTTAGACTACCTGCAAGAGTAGCTGAATCTAGTAGACAAGTGGGATTCATTGAGTGAATCTAACCAGCGCCATCATCTTAAATGTAAACCATTGTTTACAAGTCTTGATGTAATCTAAATTTAGCCTGCCATACAGAATGCATCACTGTAAACTGCCTGCTGTTTTCATGCAATCAGTGCATACTTGTATACTTCAGCTGGTTTTTCAGTTTCCTTTCCTTTCATTTTCTGTTTGTCAGTACCCCAAAGTGTTCTGGCTCCATACTACCATAGCTAGGATTATGCACTTGAATTGGAAGGGGTAAGAAAACAGAACTCAGAATACAATCTGCAGTCTACTGACATCTAGCTGTGAGATTTGTGTGTGGGCAGATCTATAAAACATTTGATGTGATGGAGAAACACAAAATTGAACTTGTCAGTTTGTAACAAAATGTATTTAAAATATGAACCAACATAAATTTATTTATGCAGAGTAATAATCTAGTGAAGATGTGTGTGAATTGTGTAACACAATACCACAATTTCAACAAGAGCTCTTAAAAACAGTGTCAGTCTGATATGACTGCAGAAACAAAAAGCTGTAGAGAATATCTGAGAGAGTCTGTGATGGGATATATAAGATAGGACAAAAAAATAAATAAATAAATAAACAAAACAGGCTGCCCTAACATCTTCTTCCCTGTAGAGAGCAGTGTTGGAATGTACAAAAGAGTTAGGCTGCTTCTGCTTGTCGTTTGAACACAAACTATCCATTTTAGTCCTCTTTACTGGACATTTGTTTTTGGTCTATATCTTTTGACTTATTTGAGCTACCCCAATGAGTCCTATTGTGCTCAAAAGAGGACATCCTGGCCTTTTGTTGCTATTATGTTGCTGATGGTGTGGTGATAGTTTTTTTAGATAAAACTTTTCAGCGTTTTGTTACAGCCTTAGCGGGCGTTGATAGACTCAAGTAGTGAGAGTGTGTGTGTGTTGATTTTTAAAGACATTGTTAGACTCTCCACATCAACTCTTAGACTGATGTCAGTCTGCGACTGTTCTGCACACTTCAATTTTCTAAATAAAGCATGTGTGTTGTGTTAGTGTTAAAAGTAAACAATATAAATATTGTTTTACAATATAAAACACTTCGAGGTGTGATTTTGTCCTATAAAAAAATACACCGAATTGAAAATTAAAACATAAATTGAATTAACTATTACATTTTACTTCTTTGTCTAAATGAGCACATATTTTAAGACCATCAAACTCTGATGATGACGTCACTGGACAAAAGAAAAAAATCGACTGAGCAGCATTGCCTCGATGTCCTCTGTTGTTAGATTTTGTACATTTGGGATGCTTTATGGTTGCTATAACAAGCCCACCCACACTGAAGTGGTGCTCAGTTGTAATGGAAAACATTCAAATTTTAGGCGGGAAATGGGTCTATTGCGCCAGAAAAAGTACTCCTTTTAAAAGCACTGCTACTTTTATCCAGACCTGTATAAAGTTATATTATTGCCAGATGCCAGATCAGGAAGCTGCATTACAGTTAGTGCAAGCTCGCTGCTTTGCTTATGCAAAATTCTTGGGCAATCATCCAGGTCTTACACCTCTGAAAACAGAGGGAAAGAATCACGAGAGTGATTTTGAGTTGCGAAAGCCCCCTAGTGGAGAATGGAGGCACTCCCAATCGATCCGGAAAAGGCTTACAAGCCGATTAGTGATTAACACATCGCAGTCCTAATGAATAACTTAACAACCATTAGTACAACATGAAAAATAATAACTTTTATAACAATTTTCTTACCTTACATTTTTTTTATATTTATGTTAACTAATATGAAATGTATTAAATGTATACCCTTTTAATTTTCAGTTGTGAACCCTTTTCTACTGTCAACTCCCTGTAGTATGAAATCAACTTAGAAATAACAGCTGCATGGAGTCTTTTGGTACTGCCCAGAGGGTATAACGGTAGTCTTATCACAGAGACATGTAGGGAGAGAGGAGTGGCGATAGGTTGGGCGAGCAAGAGAGAGCGAGAGCGGGAGGAGACAAGTGGAGGGACAGAGAGAGAGGAGAGAGAGAGAGGGGCAGAGATGGGGCGGGGACAGAGATCAAAGCTGTAAAATGTCACTGTTTTCTGTTCTGGCTTTGAGTAGAGCAAGAAGAAGACACAGGAAAGTCATCGCAGGGGATCATAAGAAGTTACGACTTTTCCGCTGGTGAAGAACTTAGGAAAGTGTAGCATTCTGTGGCTGTGGAAAGCGCACAGACAGTGTACGAAAAGTGTTCGTGGAGAGCGAAGAACAGCCTGCCAGTTTGATATTTTGCAGCGTGCGCACGGTGGAGCGCGTTGTACTCCTTTGGCAGATTGCGCATTAAATACCACGACGCACAACGGTGGAAAAAGGAAATAACATTCATTGGAGTGACAACTTCATGTCGAACCCAAATTTGAGGTGGCCGAGTCGGGTAGGTGAAAGCAGCGGGGGCTCTCGCTCTCAACCAATGAGAAGGTTAACGTCACTCCTCGGCATGAGTCGTAGAGCTGTCTGTAGATGTGGAAACATTTTCTATTCAGTCATGCGCAGTATAGCGCTTCATTCTCTGAGAATTCAGCTGGGCTCGATCATTATCAGCCTACAG
>NW_024387386.1:621778-800319 GCF_900408965.1 Simochromis diagramma
GTTGCTAAGGTAAAAAGTGTATTGCCTGACTGACCTGTTGCTTGCTGTTGAAGCATTAAATCTTCCTTGTGATTCTTTTTGGACACTAGCAAGTTGCTGTTGTCACAAGTAATTTGTGTGGCAGCCACAGACTCATCTGCAAACACTCACCAGCTAGTTGCGAAGTGTTAGTAAAACAGAGAACGTCCACATTCAAAGTAAAAGTTGCAGCTTGGTACAACTTTTACTTTGAAGACGTGTGCGACTGGGGCGTTAAGGGAACTTTATGCTGATTGGCTGCCCCTCATAACGAGAAAGCTTAAACAGCACTTAGGTGGTTGCTGCTGTTCTGTGTATGAGGTATGAATTATATATGTATATAATATATATGTATTATGTATGTACTATATGTATTAAATCATGCATGGCCACGTCTGAAAAGAAAAACTGTGTGAAACTGAGCATTTACAGCAGTATGAAGCCTGAGCTTTTGGCTCACGGGGATTACTCTGACATACACTGACCTCGCTATTTGAAACTTCTGTATTGTGGCATCAATCATTGGAAATCACTGTAATAGTACATTTATAACAGACAATAATTCAACAATAATTAGCATTGCTACACCATCATGGTTTTTCTTACGCAGGTTTTAAATGTAATTTTTAATATTTTTAGATTACCAAAAGAAAACTGCAAAAGAAACCTCTGAGTATTTTAACCTGACTCTACAGTTCCGCTCAGGTGGACTTACTAACATCTTCCAGTCTCATTTTTTTGGTTTTGGTTCGCTCTCACCCATGCATCTGTGTTCTTATGTACATGTAATATATCTGGGTGAAATAATATAACATACAGAAAATATGCTGGGGATCAGAGATGCCATAGGTTTATTGGGTTTTACTGAAAGTGAGCAGTCCTGATGTGCTTTGAAGAAAAACAATGTAAAGCACATTAAGGGTCAGGTTCAAGCTAGAAAACTTTTTTTTTTTTTTAGTTCTGCGACTCCTGTAAGCTGAGCCCCTATCATCATGACAAAAGCAGTTTCAGCTGAAGAAGCATGAAAATACTTCTCTGATTGTATCTCCTTTATGCCAGGGGAATCTGCTAAACGCCCGTGAACATTGAGATGAAAGCACCCTATGGACCCATGGGGTGTGTCCTAAAACGCCATTCCTGAGTCACAGTGAGTCATATAATCTGCCTTTTCTTCAATGCAAAGTTACTCTTGTAACTATGGAGCTGTGATCAAAGAAAGGGTAGGGCACGTCTTTCAAACCCCCTCTTATGAAGGTGAAAAAAAAAACATTTCTTCAGGCTAGGAGGAGATCTGATACTTTTTTGGAGGCCTGAGATCAAGTTGTATACTATTTTTTTTTTAATTATATGAGTTGCTAATGGTTGCTAGGTTTTTATCTTTATGTTTATTTAATGTAAAAACAAACAAACCCCAAAACATTCCAACATGTAGCAATATTTCGTTTGTCATTCGCTGATTTGAGCATCAATTCAAGCAGCTGTCAAAGCAAATAGCGCTGAAGTCATTGCAGCCTATTGTATTGAGTTTCGCTCTCATCACCCCAAAAATAGCAAAAAATGGCCAAGAAAAAAAAAAAACTGGACACATTCAGAGCAGAACAACAAAAGCAGAAAGCATGTCTTACTCGTGTAGTGGACTCTCTCACACTTGATTTCCCCTGCCACACATGTGCACTGTTCCACATTACGGAGGTGAATTCGTCCCCAAGACTCTCCGATGTCATAATAGCGCAGGTGTACGGTTTCGTAGCACTTCTCTGAAAAAGCCGACACAACACATGAAAGGCGTCGGGGCTGAAATGGGAGAGCAGATTGAAGAGCTCAATGGAGCGTACGGAGCAAATCTCCGATGGCTGAGCTGCTGCGATGGATCCATTTTTCTGTGTTTTTCCATCTTCTTTCACTGCTTTGCTTTCAGCTGAAAAGTGAAACCTGTTTACAGGTGACTCATAACTGATTTGCCATTATTTTGGCCTGAAGGCAAGCACGCGAAATTTCAACAGCATTTTAACGGAAAGCACAGATTAAATGAAACTGGCATGTCATTTCAATGTTATACACGTCACGTTATTTTGAAGCGTATGCCGCATTTATAGGACCGTGGCGAACTTAAGACTGCCACTCAGATCTTTCAATCACATCTCAGTGTTTATATCAGCAAATAGAGATTGCTCAGTTGTCATCTTGATAGCATCAGGTCACGTCTGTCAGTGGCGTGTGAGGCTATAGCTGAATGCAGCTAAACCAATTTAAAGTCAATTAAACAAACTACATTTGCTGCGAAATCACTGTGTCACTGCTGGTCTGTACCAGTTCTGCCTTAACTCCTTCAGGATATGAAGCTCCTGCCCAGATAAGTTTGGGAACCAATAATTACAAAAATTGATAATCACAGCTTGCCAGTCATTGGAGAATTTATTGCATCAGACATCAGTGATTCCACCTTAGGGCACGGCAACTTTGTGGTGCTTTACTAGTGGCAGCTTTTTGGCATCGGCCACAATCTTTTTTTATTGTAAATGTGTAAATCTCTGGAACTAACAGATGGGGTGGTGCTACTGGCAGCGGCGGAACGGGGTTACATGAGGTGGGGTTGAAAGCCACACAGACTCTTAACTACTGTGATAATCAAGAGTGAACTTAGACTGTCATGCTTTTGTTTGTCTTCACGGTTTGTTTCCTTTTTTTAATCAACCTTTATTTATGCAGGAAATTAAGATCAAAAATCTCTTTTGGGAGTGTATTTTGGGACCATACAGGCAGCCTTATAACCTAGCATGTTCTTTGACTCCCATAGAAAACCTTGTGCAAGCACAGCGAGTCCAGATTATAATGTAAATTTTCTATCTATGAAAAATCTCCAAATTTAGTTGTTCACAGCTGGAAAAAGGTAAGCTCACAAAGAACAGCGTTGGGCTCTGTGGATAAAAGTATCCTTATTCTTGTCACCAGTGAAATTTTAAAACCTCCAACAATTACTGACAGCAATTTTCCTCCTAATCAAAGCTGTAAATCAGTGTAAATAACAGCACTTACCAGTGAGCCAGTAAACTACAACGTTATTGAATGTAGCAGATGTAACAGAAATAAAGCATGTCAAATGCCACACCAATTTAGTCATTGTATGATGAGTGGCCTCTTTGCATAATGAGCCACAATCTGCAACCTTTCTGAAAAGTCAACAGTTGAGCATTTTTAACAAATATAGCCTCTCTATGTGGCTCACTGGTCCCCAGAGAAGAAGGAGTTAACTCTTCACACTCAACTGCCTTCACTAAGCATGAATTTGATTACAGAGTTTTTGGCTGGCATGCTTTTGATTTTGGTTAACATCTGTGGACAACAGATGAATGACAATGGGCTGCCTAATGTGCACTTTGATGTGAATATGTTCAGGGAACAGACAAAAAAAGACAGTCTGACAAAACCAAATATGAATGGATGACAACCTTTAATTCATAGAATATTAATAAAGGTGCCTACTTTGTTCACATATTCTCCCAGAGAAGCTCTCAGGGCAGGAGCATTCGAATGTGCGTCTGTGTGGGATCGCTGTGCAGACGCCTCCATTCTGACACGGGTTCGCCTGACACGGATCTATGATTCTGCGTGAAGTGTGGACAAAAACTGAAATCAAAACATCAAAACATAATCAGCAGGAGAACAACCGCAACACTGTAGTTTCTAATTAAACAGCAGTGGAAATTCAATCTGCAGCTGGTCTGGTGAGCTAACCATTTGGGTGGCTTCTCTCTGGTGCGCAGAAACCCCACTTCCTGTCCCGATCAAAATTGTGTGTAAGAGAGCACCTGGGACAAAGGAAACAGGAAGAGAGTCACCTGCAAGTCAGCAAATGCAGCAAATATGCCAAAAACAGAGTCTGCACAATTCTAACAAGCTTGAAAGTTAATATTTGGTATGATCACCTTTATTCTTCAACATAACCTGAACTCTCTTAAGCAAGTTTCTGTAATTTCTTTAAGTATGGTTGGATGTTTTTGTTCTGAATTTGTATAAAGGAGTATATAGGACCACTCTTTTTTTTTCATGTAAAAATAAATAAATAAATAAATAATAAATAAATCATCAAACGTCTTTTTCACAAATCGCACCCTGATTACAACCTTAGTAAGCATATCCTGACTAAGCGTGTAAGTTAGCGCGCCCGCTGACGGTTAGTCATGCTATACTGTTGGAGTTGTGCATATAGATATTGTGACATCAAATTGCGTAAACCATGTGCAGAGGATTTTACCCAACCCTTAATCAAACCCACAAGTACTGACACCCTGCTCCAGAACGCTGCATCTTCTGCCAACACACACTAACTAACTCTGTCAATCATCCACTAATCTAACCTGCACAACATTAACATACCTCTTCTCCGCTCACTGTAACTACAACACTCAATGACAAACCCATTCTGACGGTGAGCTGATGAGCACATCACAAAAACATGCAGGGTCAAACCGCCGCAACTTTACATGTAGGTGGACCAGAAAATATTGGCCCATGTATAATTGCATAAACGTTGCTCCACCTTGCTGGCATCCACCCTTTCTGCATCATTTCCAAGTAGTGAAGACTGAAACCCTGCCAGCGTGTCTCCTGTTGTTTTGGTGTTTTTTTCCAAAATCATAAAAAGATGATTGTTGCTGTGTCACAATCTGAAGCAATTAAAAAAAAACAACAAATTGCACCATGATGGTTTTACTGAGGCAGCTGTTTATGCACCCTCGGGATAAACGCTGTGAAACTGCAAAACTTCAGCTATAGTTGCAGTTTCACAGAGTACCTCTGCGTTTTATCTTCACAGTTATTAATGATAACACTGTATTATGATAAAATCATCACAGGCCCCAGCAGCAATTGAGCAATAAGCATTTTATTAAAGCTTTTTCGCTCATTACCTCATTAAAATTTGTGATCAGATGGCACTGTCGCATAAATCCCTCATCCCCGCGAGCTGTAATTAGGTGTGACTACACACCCCAAACACACTGCATCAGTGTACAAATCACTGCTATTACAGCAGTGATGGAAAACACCAGTGTGTTTGTTCTTTTAAGGGCATGCAAAAAGCCAGGAACTATCCACCAATTAGAAATAAGAACACTAACTCTACATTTCTCCCTTGAGAAGAAAGCTGCACTTTGTATCTTCCAGCCCCACAAAGGTTGACTGTTTCCGGTGCTTTCTTTTAAAGTTATAAAATTTAAAAGTCTGATATAAATATATTGGCTTTTATTTTTTACACAAACATATTCTGCACATATATATATATATTCCAGTGATACTGTAATCCACTGCAAGACAGTCATCTATGACACCGTATCTGTGTGACTTAACAAGAAGAACTATACTTAAAGAAGAGAGTTTGTTTGTCAGCTCACTTAAGCTCATTTTAAGCTCTTCAGTTGATAACTGCCACCACAAAGACTGAAGTAGTGTCTGCTATAATGAATACATATATTGATATCTGAAACCAGTACATCAATAAATTTACTACAAGAAAACGGTATACGATATATGAAAATATCGATATTTTGCCCCACCTCACATGGTAGCAGCTCAGTGCATTTAGACATGTAGACAAGATCAAGACAACCTGCTGAAGTTCAAACCGAGCATCGGGAGAAGGTGATTTAAGTGACTTTGAATGTGGCATGGTATTGATGCCAGACCAGCTGGCTCGAGTATTTCAGAAACTGCTGATCTACTGGGAATATCCCAGCACAACAATCTCTGGGGATTACAAAGAATGGCCTGAAAAACAGAAAATATCCACTGAGTGGCAGTTCTCTGTGTGAAAATGTGTTGTTGATAACAGAGATCAGAGGAGAACGGCCAGACTGCTTTGAACGCATAACACGTCAAACCTTGAAGCAGATGGAAAACAACAAGAGAAAAAAAAACACATGATCCTGTCAGCTAAAAACAGGGAACTTGGGCTACAATTTACAAACGCCTGCCAACAGAAGATAAATGCTGTCTGGTCTAATGAGTAGGCTCAGAATTTGGTGTAGAAAACATGAATGCATGAATCTGTGCTTCGAGTCCATGATTCAGGCTGATGGTGGTGGCGGTGTAATGTTGTGACCGGATATTTTCTTTGGGTCCTTTAGTACTAAATGAGCATCATTTAAGCACCACGGAGATTTGCATCATGGATGTGTAGCTAACTGTCTGACCTGTGTGGATACAGTAAGTTTGAGATTGAAAAGGGAAGATTATGGCTCATTGTTTCTTAACTATCAAGCAATCAAAACACACAGCCTGACTCCGCTCCATCAGTCACGATGCTATTCTGCTACATGTGCCTTGACCGTGCTAAGGATATTGTCAAGTCAAGGCTAGTTGCTTTTATTTAATTAGCACATTTAAAAGCAGCGGGAGCTGCTTTCAAGTCGCTGTGGTAGAATAAAATATACAGTGACAACACTAAGTGGGAAGTGACAAAGGCAATGATAAACACGCGTCATCAAGACAGCAAAAAAATAAAAGATGTATTAAGAAAATAAGTTCAATACAAACCATGCAATCAAATAATCTGTAAATTATCCAAAGATGATTTTTTTTTTACATTTTGTGGAATAAAAGTTTCAAATCATGCGTATCAAACAACGTGTGTGTGTGTGTGTGTGTGTGTGTGTGTGTGTGTGTGTGTGTGTGTGTGTGTGTGTGTAAGAGCGAGAGAGAGAGAGAAGAGAGAGATCTGTCAGTGTGTGTCAGAGGACTGACACTTCTGTCAGAAGTGTGTTTTGACTTGATTACACACACATTACAGACTGTTTGTGCAACCAAAACAGTAGATCCAGACAGACAGGCTGGCTAATAAGGACTCACCATGGTCTTGAGGAGAGGACAGTGATGCAGTGATGATGAATCCTTCCACCCTGACGAAAAGGGAATTTACATTCTTTGCCCGTGGTGGTAACAACTGCAGAGGACGTAAAGGGGAAAACACAAAACATTAGCAGCAGAAACTGTCTTGGAAACCCCGACCCACCCACTCTCTCGCTGGTTTTCACACACAAAGACCCCTTTCACTTCAAATGAATGTACAAAAATCCATAAGCAAGCTACACCCCCTCCCCTACAGGTAACACCTATGCAAACATCAGCTCACTCAGGACTTAAGAGTGCAGCAGCACCAACTAAGTAATAATAATAATAATAATAATAATAATAATAATAATAATAATATGGAAAAAATGATTTTAGGACCAGAGTAAAAACAAACAAATAAACAATAACAAAAAGAAACTCGCCTGTATGGCTCTCCCTCACCGCTTCTGCTTCATATGTAGGTGCTAATGTGTGCTGAAATCAAGGGAGAGACATTATTTCACTCCTTTCACGCTCTCAAAAACACGCAATAACAATAAGCACAGACTCACTTGAGTAGAGAAGTGTGGCTAAAACTTACCACTCCTGCGAAAACGCACGAGAGAAAAAGCATCACGGCGTGTGCCATCGCGAAAGTTTGCATCTGATGTTTCCCTGGTGTCCCGAGAAGCTTATTTCCCGTGTGCCTGTCACGTAATATCTGTCAGTGTCAGAGTCCTCAGCCCGTTTTTGGTCATAGGAAACGTGGGAAATCCTGCAAGTATTATCCTGTCCCTCACAAGTTGAAGCTGTATTGAGTAAACCCGTTGCGTCATTAGGCTTGTCTGACGCTGAGGCATCCTGTATCCCGGCTGGTGTTCCCTCAGCTCCCCCTCTGCGGTCGCCCACGGTTTATCATTACGACTTATCCACTCACGAAAGAAACAAGAAGTTTCTTGAGGCAGAGGCAGGCAGAGAGGTAATACCGCTCAATCCTTAGCCCTTTTAGGTTTAACACTGCTTTCTCCTAAAGTCGCCCAATTTTAGCTTTTCTTTCACCTGTGGTGTAGGTGTGCGTCGTTTCTGTACTTAACAGAGATTTTGCTTCATATCGACGCGGGATATGACAGCATCACACGGTACCTGCAGGTTTGTCGGTTGCACATCCGCGATGCCAATCTTCCGTGCTACCACAATAGAGAACAAAGATGCACTATTGGATTGAGATCTGATGACTGTGAAGGCCATTTGAGTTAGTGAACTCATGTTTAAAAAAAACAGTTTGAGATGATCTGAACTTTGTGACACGACACATTATCAGCCAATAGAAGATGGGCATACTGTGGTCATAGAGAGCAACAATACTCAGGTAGGCTGTGGTGTCTCAATGGTGCTCACTAAGTGGTGCAGTCTGTACCGCTGATACAATTCGGGATTGATTTCTTGTTTACGCCAGATACGGATCCTACCAACTGAATGTCGCAGCAGAAACGAAGACTCATCAGACGAGACAACATGTTTCCAATCTTCTGTTGTCCCAATAGTTGAGGTGAGATATTGTTTGCAGTATCACTTTCCTGTTGGCAGTTCCTTAGTTGACAGGAGTGGCATCCAGTGCGGTCTTCTGCTGCTATAGGCCATCTGCTTCAAGGCTGGAAGTGTTGTTGAAGATGCTCTTCTGCATACCTTGGTTGTAATGAGTGGTTAGTATCCACCTGGACCAGTCTGGCTATTTTCCAGACATTTCCACCCAGAGACCCGTCACTTACAAATATTTCCTCTTTTCAGACCGTTCTCTATGAACCATAGCGAGTGCAGGAACACATCAGCTCCACTCATCTGACATCAACAACTATGAAAGTCCCTAAATCAATTTTCTTCTTCATTCTGATACTCAGATTAAACTTCAGCAAGTCATCCTGACCATGTCAGTCTAATAAATTCACTGAGTTGCTGTGGTGTGATTGGAATTATCTCAGTTTTGCTAATCATTTCATACAATTAGACACCTTAGACCATTTGGGGATACAAGGACAAAGAAGTAAGGCGCATTTACCTTTAATGTGCATTTTCAAGCATTATTGTTCCTGTCAGCACTCCCTTCATTCAGTTTGCAGTTCTCTTCAGGTAATCTGTCATCTAGAAGGTTTCTGTCCTGAAATGTACACAATGAGTTTTCTAAATCTGGAGTTGAAGGTTGCAAAATACAAGTGAAATAAGTGTGTGTGACTATGAAAAGTAGTATCTTTCACAGGTGTTATGCTCAATAACATCTCAAGATAAGGAAATGTCTAATTGGGAAGATAATTTGGGAATTGTTGTTCCTAAGAAGAACTCATTAAAGAAAATACCTCTGAAATCAGGTAAAGCATGGAAGTCAACTATCTAAGAGTTTCATATCTTGTCAGCATTCCAGCAGTGACATGCTGTATCAAGTCAAAGTCCCCAGTCATGCAATCTAACCTCTAATTTTCACCAGCTGTAATAATCTTCCTCCAGATGTTGGGCTAAAAATACAAAGAGGAGGCTGGGCCTCTAAATAGCACATAAGTAGCAAGTGAAGGTGGACTTTCCAGATGGGAAATCGTTCAGCCCTGAAGACTACGTTGTTAATTATTGACAGCTCTAACTAACTTAGCAAACACATCGAGCTGGTCAAATATACCAAGTATGAAATGAAGACTTTGCATTAGATACAACAACAACAAAGAAACATTTGAAGTATTCCCCCCTCGTTTACACGATGAAAGCACAAAAGCAAAGACACACAGTTGGTTGAAAGTAGAGCCATCGAAGCCTTTTAATTGTTCAACAATTAGGACAACCTCACAACCACAGAAGCAGAAAGTACAGACAATAGAGGTACTGTTATGTGTCATCTGTACAACACAGGAAGACAATATGAACAAGAAATAGTCAAATATCTAAGAGTCCTCTCCTAGCATGTGGTCCTACTTTCTAATCAGGACACGTAAAACAAAAGTCAAGCTTTACTTTCTAGATTTTTAAATTATCATTGCTATTTCAATTGCATCTCACAACTTTTCTCAGCGCAAGACTAGCAGAAAAAGGTAATGGGTGGACAGTTAATTGGGACTTTAATGTAAAACTCAATATATCCAAACAGCTTAACAGCTCATTAAATCATTTGGTGATGGTTTCGAAATTGTTATCAAGAACCTGAACAAGCGTTTTCCTGAGCTTTAACCTTCTGGTTTCCACCACCAGAAGGCTGCCGGTTATTACATTGTTTTTTTGTTTAGAAGATGTTAAGCAGCTTCTTATCAAGCAGTGTCCTGTTTCTCAGTCATTTCCACTTTTTAAATTGTGTAAAATTATTATCAACTGGTACCCCAAAGTGAGTTTCAGGCTTCTTCTGTGGTATTATTATTTAGCCTAACATGGCTCAAAATAGTTAATTATCAAAGCATACCAATAACGAAACATATCACTGTCCCAAAATTACAACCGGTACTAGAAGTCAACAAGATGCCTGAACTGTTTTTAAACAAATATACAATATCCATCACCATAATATTGATGCTTTAGTAAAGAAAACTGACAACTTGTACATGCAGCACATTGTTCGACTACATCTCCTCAAACAACAGTCGCTCAGGCTTTAAAAGTGCAGCAGTGGGGATGGGGGGGGGGGGGGGTCCCTTTAGACGATGGTGGCCTTGTAAAGATCTGTGTTGCAGTCCTGGCCCTCCGGTGGGTTGCGGCCGTTCTGGGGCATCTGGGCGTTTCTCATTTTGCTCTGGCACTGTCGCAGCTCGGCGACATAGCCCTGAAAACTCAGACTCAGCTCAGAGTCCTCACCCTGGGATGTCTCCGCTGTTCCTTCTTCCAGATGTACTCCCTCCACATCCATCACCTCCTGAATGGTATGTGCTGCGTTGGCTTTTTTAGGAGGTGACTTGGCATTAGGGATCGTTTCTGTCGCCTCTGTGCAAGGGAGAGAAAAACAAAACAAAACATGGAAGATATAAGATAAATTGATTTATAATGGACATCCAAGAGATACTTGGATATTGCAGATGATGGGTGGGATGGCCCATTCTGCATTCAAATGATATAACATCTAGGGGTGCAACGATATTCGTATCGATATTGAACCGTTCGATACAGTGCTTTCAGTTCGGTACGCATATGTATCGAACAATACAACATTTGTAATTTATTTTATCAACTTTCCTTCTGACTATGCTGTCTGTGTTGAGCGCTCAGTGAATCTGCGTTTGACTACTCCGCCTAGGCTGCACTGTCGAGCGCAGATCCACTGAGCGCTCAACACAGACAGCATTGTCAGAAGGAAGAGAGCAGGGCAAGCTAGCAAGACAGAAGTTAAGCTCTCCTTGCAACATGGACCTCCCCAACCCTCATTCAGATCTGGCGTTTGGAATTATTTTGGTTTTCATGTGACGTATGACCCTGAAGGTAAGCGAGTCATGGACTAAAGTAAAACAGTATGTTGGATGTGCCATGCAATGCTCAATTACATGGGTGGGAACTAGTGTGTTAGCGCAGTTAGCTCGTTAACGTGTTGGCCGTCTAGCCCCATGCACGGGGCGATCGGCGGTAGCTCGTTAACGGAGATTTGCCGTGTTGTGGCGTTAAGGTCATTTCAACGAGATTAACCTGAAAGCACTAGTGGGAACACAACGAATATGACTGCACATTTACGCCGACATCATCCTAGTGCAAAGACAAGTGGAAGCAGACAAAAACAAGCAAGCATGCTACTAACTTTAGCCGAGTCATTTAGACAGCTGTTTAATATGCTGCTGAGAATATAGCCCAGAAGAAGCGGATAGTATAGCTTTTATTTTGGAAAGAGACATTTCTCTGTAATAAACTCTCTTTTCCAAAGATGAGTGATTCCTCAATCAGATACAGGGCTTGCAATATCGCTAGCCCGACGTCCCGGGGCTAGCGATTTTTCCAGTCGGGCTACCAAAATCTATTTCTTCCCTGCCCGTCGGGCTATTGTAGGAAGGAAAAATATATGTCAATGCTTTTGCATTCTTTCAGAAATGTAGCTGGGTAATTATGTCATTGGCATCGGTGAGCCACTGTCAATATGTGACATATTGAAATCGCGTTTGAATTTGCGCTTGTTTTTTGCTTTCACTTTGCAATCGTGCGAACTGTGTATAGAGAGCGACAGCACTGATCTGTGAGTGATGATAATTTGTGCACCAATTCCTCTGACATCGTCTTATCAATCGTTAGCTTACTATGCAAACATGACAAGTGAAATCTCCCGCAGCAAGCTTAAACACGTGAGAGGTTGATCGCGCAGAGAATCGCTGAGCTTATGTGAGTGCGTGTGTAAAAGCAGCACGATATATATTTTAGTTCTGCTGAGCCAAATAAGACAGGTCAGGGTGAAGAAGTGACAGCCAAAGAAAAGCTTACCACAAAACGGAGAAGTTATGACAAATCAGACTATAAGGCAAAAAGAAAGTGCAGCTTTATGGTTTCATGGACAAAAGAATTTCTGTGGCTGCAATATGACGAGCTAAATAACCAGGGCTGCACATAAGTGGTCCGCAGGTGCGCATTCGCTGTCAAAATAAAAAACACGTACAAGGGTTAGGGTTAAATTTAAAAACTGTACTTTTGAGTTAAAATATATATTTATAATTTTAATAAATGACAAATTAAAAATGCATGAACATTTTTTTTGTATCGAAAAAATATCGAACCGTGACACCAAAGTATCGAACCGAACCGAACCGTGAATTTTGTGTATCGTTGCACCCCTAATAACATCATAAGGAACCATTCACTGTACTTTAAAGGGCTGTCCACCCAGGAAGTTACTAGCACCAACATGGCAACCACAGACCACCAAAAGTGACATTCAGTAACTGTAAGCGACAAAGAGCAAAATTTCTGCTAGTGAATGCAAAAAGTAGGTAGATGCCAAGTTAAACCTTTCTCAACTTTGAGGTGTGAGATTACCAATAAGAATGAAGGACAAGCAACCAAAGCCTGGAATGTCCACCAGTGATCACCCATCAACTAAAAAACGAGCAGCCAATAGGCAAATTGCTTCTAGTGTGAGCGCCCATGTCCACCAAGTCCACCAACAAAAGATCCTGGGGAATAGTTTTCTAATGTTATATGCAGGATGGCGTTGGGAAATAAATAAGAAGTTTTCTTTTATTTATTTATTTGGCAAAGGTTTTGCAATTGACAAAAAAAAAAAAAAAAAAGCTGAGACCCAACAGCCAAGTAATCATACTTCTTTGAAGTCCACTGCCTCAGGCGCGCGTGTAGTTAGCAGTAGATGGATGAACCACAAAAAAAAAAAAAGGGAGACACATGGATGTCCACACGGACCATCACTCTGTCTGATCCAAGCAGAAGGTATAATCACGCTTTAGAAATCCTACTACTCTGTAAGCTACACCCTCTTTCTGAAGTCAATGCAGGAAGTGCTAAAAAAACCGCAGTTCCATTAATGGCCACTTGGAGCTGACTCCAATCCCCAGAGACTGCCATGTTAAACAATTTGGTCTCCGCTAATTTCCTCTTCCTGACAGCATTTCATTTTGGGTTTTTTTTTTGACAAATAATGTACAAACAGCCGGCCTGAAAACACTGCACTCCATTTTCGGTGGGTAAATTTCAAGTATTAATTTATATGTTAGCACTAATTAGCAGCTATCTAATTAGCGCGATGTGCAGCCACACATTTTGTGCAGTTTCGCAGCTTGACAACCATGCTTGCCGGTGTTAACTAATATTCAATAACTTGATCATTTGTTTTGTCTGGGTAGCTACTTCCATCTTTTTGTTACAGTCAGTTTACACCGGGCTCAGTGCAGCTCCTCTTACCTTATACTTTATATGTTGATCTGTTGTTTAACAGAAACACTGAGAGCAGCTTTAGATAATCAATGTGGTTTCCAAAAATGTTCATTTACACAGGAGTGACTGCACAGATGCGCAAAACTATTCATTCTTGGCCTTCACATCTCTTTTACCTCTCATTACACTGGCTGACGGCCAGATGTTTAGCACGGCAATGCCAGATTTCAAAAGCACTCAAGCAAAATCTGTAACACCGTGCGAGTGCACATTTTAACTCCACTTTGCTTGATTTTAAGTTGAATAGTGGGCTTGTTTTTTATATTTTAAGCATTCTATAGTTGTGTAATCATCCCAGCTGTTGTCATGATAGACTTGATGACATAACCACTTCTGCTTAAACTTGCTCAACTTTATAGCTGGTTCGTCAGAAAGATCGGACTAAAAACTGACAGGATTAAATATGTACAGTATTGTATTGTACATTGTAATGTATGTACTGTACAGTAATTCAGTGCAATAAAATCTGATGCGACACATCTGAACATTACTGTCTTTATTTCCTTTAACCCCAGAGATACATGACTTCATCGCAAGACCCCTACAGGATAATAAATAAAACATGCTCAAACTTCCCCTCTCTTCGCTAATGCAAGCGCACTCAAGAAGCCACAAAGCCAGCGTTTCTTTTTGATGCTGGTGTTACAGCTATGGGTGATAAACTTTCCACATCTCATGTGAACCATGTGGCCTCCAGAGACTGTAAACACACGGACATAAGCACTACACTTCAACACACAGATGCTCTGAACTCGACTGGCTGTTATTCGTCGCTGTCCGATATATATGTAAACACTGTCAGTGAGCTCCAACAGCTGACCTTATGTAGACCCAGCAAACCTATCTATCCTGCAACAGCTTGAACAATCATACTTGGGGGGTGAGGGAGAAAACCTACAAGTACTTTTCCGGTTGTGTAATAGTTTCCAGCACTCGCGTTTGCTGGTTTTACCTCATTTTGCTTACAAAGCATTTCTAGTGTTACTTGAATTTTGCTTTGCTTGCTAATAGGGCAATACAAGTGGATAATTATTAAATAATAGTTAATGGCTATTTTACGCAATCTATAGAATGTGAGAGAAAATAGTGAAGACATAGGTTTTCACAAACCCTACCTTTAATTAAAGTCTTATTCTGTTGGTACAAAATAATTTGGGGGTAATTCAATCCACAATCACAGAAGAGGAACGCAGCAAACCCTCACACCTACAGATAAAGTTGAGCCTGGCTGGAACAATTAATCAACTATAAAAATTAATTTATGTCAAAAGAATAATGAAGTCGCAGTTTGTTTTAGCTCTAGTCACAAACTAGAAAATTTGGGAAAGGCTTCTCTGTTCTCAGCCCCCACTCCCACAGTGAGGTTGTTAATATCGCAGTTCGTTAAAGACCACTGACTGAGCCACCTGGCTTTGTACTGATATGGTAAACCTTTTAATATTACTCACAATAAACCTACAAGATAGGGTTTAAATATGGTTTTTGCTTATAACATAAGCTTTACTTTGCTTAGTCATGGGAGATCAAACTCATGTAGCCATTACTCAAATGTAATTTCTGGACCTGGTGTGTGCACTTCTACCATTTACACATACACGCTTCTCATGCATGTATTCAGTAGTGTGCTTGCTGATTGGTCTGCACCATGTGATAATGAGGCACAACTGTTTAACATGGCCATTCCTCCTGTGGCAACTCCTTTCAGCAGCCATGGCGGCAGCAGGGCGCTGAGCTCGAGCAGCCAGAACAGAACGGAACCAGCTCCAGTCCTCACTTAGTCTCCCTGCAAAAGATCCACATCAAGCCCTCCTCTGACCGCCAGATGGATGCTAAGGCAGGCCCGGGGATCAGCAGCTGTCGGCTTCGAGGACAGAAGAGGAAGAAACGGGTGAAGCGGGCTCGAAGGACAGCTCAGTGGCATGGTGCCTCAGGTGCAGGCAGCTGAAATCGAGTCATTACAAAGCACTTTGTAATGCCCTGAGATAGAGTCTCAATTACCCCAAGGAATCCTTTAATCTTCCCTCAGCATGAGTGTATAAGAAGAAAACGAAAACTCAGGACAAACAAGCTCTTGTCGTGAACTTGCTGAATTATTCACTTCTGTAATTTATTGCTTAGTATTCAGACAAAGATGGCTGCCTGTTCTTGTTTATGAAGAGGGCAGCATTATTGTTGACTTAACTAAACACACTTTAAATTGAGTCTGAATCAGTGCTGTGTAGAGATACACTGTGTAATGTCGCCCCCTAGTGGGCATTCTATTCCCCACAGAGCCGTGGAGTAAGAGGGAGCATCAAGTTCAGCCCTGGTTCTCCTTTCTGGTTTTGTCTTTTATAGTTTAATTAGGGCTTTAATTTAGACCGATGTGCCCATTAAAGGTACTAAAAGCTTCAGATCACTGAAGAACTTTAGCCTTCTTTTGGATTCAAACCATATGCAGTTCAAGATATTTGTGTAACTGTCATGTGTGCACACTGGTGACTTTCCAGTAGAATTAGAGGAAATGTGAAAAATGGTACCGCGTGATGCACTTCTGCTGCTGTAGAAAGGATGTCTTTGACTTTCTGCATGGCATTAAAATGAGATCCATGTCGAGCTACCAAAGCAGCAATTACTGTATTCTTATTCTCTCGGAACAGCAGAGGGCGTCAGTCTAACAGTAATACAGAAAGCGAGGAGACATCTCTGCAGTGCCTGAAGTCAGCAGGATGACAGATAAAAGAAGAGGAACGCTGCTACTGCACAACATTGGCTTCGCTGCAGTTGGAATTAAAGATGTAACTGTACTCTGTGGGTGGTTTACTTTGTCTTAAACTAAAGAAAGCCAGCGAGCTTAACTTTCCACCCAAACTCAAATGTAACAACTTCATAAAGTCCAAAAAGTGAGAAAGTGAGAAAGTGGAGGCGTTTTAGCTCGCTGCGCGCTGTACAGATCCCAGCACAGCCTCGGTGATACCAAGGTGGCAAACTGCGCTGAAAGCGTGGCCATACCGAATCACTGCTCCGCTCCCGTTTTAGCAAGCGAGAGAAAAGAGAAACGGAGAGAAAGAGGCAGGGAGATAGATGAAAACCAGTAGTGACAGTTTCTATCTGTAGCTCAGACAACTCGTGGATAAGGTTACCATGGCGCCCGGTGGTGGGAAGAATCAGCCTGATGTGCTTAGCAACCAGAAAAGAGGAATGAGGCTGTATGAAAGCTGAAAAAGCTTCGATTTATCCTCCTCGTCTTGTGTGTGTAAGCCCTGCTTTGCATTAAAAGCGTAGATATGAAGACAAGGCAATAAGGTCATGTTTGTGCCCCTTTAAAAAAGTGCTTTGAGGTGCATCAAAAAGAGCAGCCGGAGCTGCTCTGTAGCTGGAACACAGGAGTGTGGTTATCTTCTTTTCTGACGACTTCACAGCGTGTCAGGAAAGGCTTCAACTCGAAGCCGCGATCATCACATGTAGGATATCAAAGCAACACTGTCACAGATCAAATCACTACTTCACTTCACATAGCATCACAGACAACACACACATATGCACGGAGGAGCGGGAAAAAAAAAAAAACAACAACACATAAAGGCGGGAAATGTGTGCGAGAGATGGCCATGCACTCAGAGCACGATGAACCAATGCCGAGGCAAAGCTTTGCGAACCCAATATGAAACCCACACACACACACGCAAACAGCAGTGGCCCAATTTAAAGAAATAAAAGCAATATGTGTTATATCATCAACAACAGCAACAACAAGAAGCAGGTCGGCTGAGCAACGACACCGAATAAACACACACCGAGAGATCCTAGGAGTAAAAAAAATAAACACACCCAGCGAGCAGTGACACTGTGAAATGAGCGCGCACGAGGAAGGACACGGAGGAGTGGGAGCTGATGAGAGGAGGAAGCCACTAGACAAGAACAACAACAAAAAACAGAAAAAGAAAAAACAAATTAAACAAAAAAAGCTAAGAGAGAACGGAAGGAGGCATGTGGAGGTGGAGAGGACAAGCGGCGGGTGGCGGGGAGAGAGGGGAGGAGTGGGGGGGAGGGACTGATCTCACAAACGTGTAAAAAGACAGACGAGAGTGATTTCCAATTCTAACATTTATTAGATCTATTCAATCACAGGTACAGAGATTATTGGCAGTGATTATCTACAAACAGGCACCTAGAGAGCGAATGAGCCTGGTAAAGAATGACAGGCACTTCAACAATGTCACCAGCGCCAAGGAGCACTTGTCCTCCAATGACTAATAATTTTTCACCGTTGCTCAAACTGCTACAGCATGAGCTGTTTAATGGCTCACCGGATTTGTAGCATTGCGTAAAAAGAGAATGGAAAAAAAAAAATCTAGCTTTTGACACGGACATTGTTGAATTGCTCTTAACTAGAGGAGGTGGGATGGATAGGGATACAGCATTTATATGTACCGACTGTTAGGTATTTGCAGGTCCAACACTGTGCAGCAGTCTGGCTCAATTTTCTTTTTTTTTGTACATGAAAGCTGATCTTTTTTTTTCTCCTCCGATTTCTAATCTTCGGTACAACATCTAGCGTCCACATAACTGTCAAATATTGATCATTAATCTCTACGCATTGTGTATATTTCATTGATATTCAACAGATCTGCAATCAGTCACATTTTGCATGCACCCAAAAGGACAAAATATATCACTGGAAATCCGCTTATGTCAGTCACATGTTCAACTTAACAATTTGTGGCGAGGGAGGTGATGTACAAGTAAACGTTACTCACGGAACAAAATACACAGGTCGTTATTTACAGATCAATCTTGAGTAGTGTAATCATTATGATCAATCACACACATGCTTTGCTGAGCTTGATAAAGACGAATCAGGCAAACTGAGAAAGAGTCGATATCAATTTGTCATTAAAGTGCATCAGAGTCAGTGTAGAGGGAGTTTTATTGTCAAAGTGGTCCTGTTCCTGACCACACACATGCATGTACAACACACACACGCACAAGCACACACACCGAGTGTTAGGTTGTTACACTGTAGAAATACCTGAACTGGACTTTCCCTCTTCACCCGTGTCTTTAGCCTGGGAGCAGGGCGGTGGCGGGGTGAAGTTGGCTGCCGGCAGGCTGCTATTGAAGGACGACACAGGGGATGGTGAAGGAGGCAGCAGGGTGGGGCTGCTGATGTCGCCTTCACCGATGAGAGTCAGGTCGGTGTTGGCATCCTCCTCCACGGTGCGGAGGGTTGGACGGGTGTCTGAGGGCCGGAGGATGGGGGACATGTGAGTGCCGAAGGTTGGGTGGCGTGGAGGGGGCATGAGGCACCGCCTGGAGTGTCCGTTCGCACTGGAGCTAAGAGAGGAGTCGAGGCTCTCCGAGCGTAGGCTGGAAGTGAGGGGGCTCCGGGAGGGAATGCCATTCTCTCGAACCGGCTTCAGGGAGTTGGGGGTGGAGCAGGCCAGGTTGGAGGACACGGAGACAGAGGAAGTGGGCGGAGTCAGTCGCAGGAAGTCGGGAAGCACTAGGTCGTCTTTGTTCAGGAGACCACGCTGGTCGTTGGCTCGGGTGCTCTGCGCCCGGCTCAGCAGCTCAAAGAATTCTGGAAAACAGTTCAAGCACATTTCCTCACTTGAAAGTTTCCAAACACACGCAAGAAAAGGATTAGCTGGGTGTGACGTGCAGCAGAGCAACCTCGCTCCTCTTAAGAGAAAAGAACCCTCGTGGAACTAACAAAGACACGAGTTAGTCCTAAAGGCAAAGCAAAGCTAAGAATTCCACCACAAGTTGAAAAAAGAAAAGAAAGAAAGACAAATAAGGAGAAAAAGGGGGATTTACCTTCAGCTTCATCTATATTAATCTTTTTCTGTTTTCTCTTATCCCTTGGGAGTGCTGAGTCTGGTCCACTTGGCCTCACAGAAAAGTCCTTTGGTGCTGACCTCTCATCTCCCTGCAGATTCAACAATAACAAGGCACTCTATTAAGGGGATGGAGGGACGATGTGGTGTGTGGGGAGGTCGTAAGGGGTGGGGTGGGATGGGGGCGAAGCTAAGCACGAGCTGCTAAGCACCCTACTGAGCAGTTTGTCCAGATTTACTGAGACCTTCAGGTAAAGATGAGCTTGGTCCATCTGTCGGCTGTGTCTTTAAGGACCCTGATAGAATCCAGACTAAGCAGGATCTGCCTTCATATGGTGCAATAACTCGAGCGGAGAAAACAGGAGCGAGTGAGTCAGCCATAGGCAGTGTTAGGGAGAGGAAGACCCCAAAATAACAGTAATAATAATATAAAAAAAAAAGGAAGTAAACACCAACTGATAGCTTAGCATTGGCTCAGTGTTAATAATGTTATTAAATGATGTTGCAGAAGCAGCAGCAGAAAAAGACAAAAACACCACTCTTTTTATCATTGTGTGAGAATAAAGATGTGACGAGTACTCACTGTCGCAGAAAAACTCCGGGTTGGGTGACTTTTTAAGGAGGACGACTTGGATTTGTCTATTTGAGAGTGAGAGAGAGAAACAGAGAGATGTGTACATGAAAAAGTCATCGGGGTGAGAAACTGATGAGGAAGAGCGTGAGACAGAGAGGGGAGGAGAGGGTGCTTGAGGCGTAATGAGAGAGACGTCTTGCAAAAACTTGTACACGTTAATCAGCAGGATGACAGAGGTGGGTGTGATTTACATTTTTCTGGTGCCTTGATGAGAAAGGACAAACCAGTTTTGTTTTCTTGTTCCATTCTACCTTTGACTGAACAGGGATCTGCTCGCTCCAGCACAACTCGCAGGCCGTCCAGACTCGATATGGGGGCACCCAGATCCAGAGGCTCAGTCTCGCCGCTCTATTATAAAATAAAATTTGAAGGTCAGCATGTTAGTATCCTCACCTGTTGTGCGGAAATCTAAATACTGCTGCCGCGCGTGTTCCTTTGCTTAGTTTATAAATCACCTTTCAGCTCTGGTCTACTGTATAATACAGTTATAATGCCTGGAAACCCACAGGACTAAAATAAATCTGACAGGGGTTTAGGGGGAGGAGTAGAGAGTCGGCATGTTTGAGGAGTGTCGTCATTCTTAATTATAGCCCCGGTGTTTCGTCTTAGCAGGCTGGGCTGAGTCAGAGTGCTAACCACTGTGTAGAGATGGAAAAGGATGCGGTCGTTTTACCCCCCTAACCATGATACTCCACCCTGTGGCACAGTCACACACTACACAGGCTGCTGTCTGGACACACGGGAGCTTCAAAAGGATTAAGGCACTGGAGACAACTTACTATTTTGGCCACAAGATCAGCGAGGTGGAGACCATATTTGGCCACCACGGGCCGCAGGACCTCAGTGACTGGCTTGGTCGGCTTGGCTTTCAGCCCCACGGAGCGGTTAATGGGCACCAGATCCAACCTACCAGTGAGCCGAGAGCATCAAAGTAAATGTGACAGCAATGAAAGCAGAAACGCAAAATGAGAAACTGAAGGCGATTAACAGACTCAAGGGAACACTGATCGGTTGTTCATACCTAAACAATGTGCGCTTCTCCAGTCTCAGGTCTCTGGAGCTTAGTGTCATACAGTCTTGGTCCAACACTAAAGGCTAAGAGGGGGTAAAAAAAAGCATAAAACTGCACATTAGCAGCACATAAAGAGCCAGGATCAAACACAGCATTGAAAAAAACAAATTATCTGTAATTCTCTTTTTGATTCACTTCACAACTTATATTTGCTAACAAGGACTCCTCAGGTGTGCTGTACCCAAATATTTAAGTGTCTGGATATTGGAAGTATTTGTTTTTTTGTAAATATGAAAAATATCTGCCATCTTAGCTCGAGTACGAGGCTTCTGTTTCACACTGAGCACTGATCATCACACTTCACTTCACCTCATTCTCGCCGTTATTAGAATCAGTGACTTTTCATGCACCTCTAAGGAGCTGCTGTTAAAATTAACTGCCTAGTGAAAAATCTTCCGCTTCTTTCTCTCTCCGTCATCTTTTTACGAGGTCACACGGCCAAGATCGCGGCACATCCATCATCTTTTTTTAAACAATATTTTTGTTGTTTTTGCAGCAGCATACAAAGATTTGCTTTCACAGTAATATGCAGCAGTAGTAAAAACACTCCCCCCCCTCACCTTCCACCCCTGCTCTCTCCCAAACCTACATCAAATAAAAACACATAAAATGTGCATACATTTGTGCAGTATGTGGTATTTATACATCCATCATCATTAAACTGTGTACACTAATTTTGTCAAGATGACATAAAAATTATAAAGTCACAAGACACACCCCGGCCTGCTGAAGTTCCATTTTCAAGGTAATTATTAGAGATGGCACATACCACTTTTTTATGTCCGATACCGATATCATAAATTTGGATATCGGCCGATACCGATATGAATCCGATATAGTGTGTTTTTTTAATCAATAAAACTGTTTTGTTTTTTTTATATCTTGCTGCATTTTGTATAAGTTAATACTCAAGTTTAAATAAACAACAACACTAAAGCTATTCTGTTATACCTGTATGCAAAAAATACACTGCACCCAAAATATTTCATAGTTCAGCAACACTGATCAATCTAATAAACTTAAACCTACTCCATTCTCCCTAATCTGGTATTTAAGCAACCTAACCAATAGGGTTAGGTTGCTTAAACCAAAGAAAATAGGGAACCCCCCCCCACCTCATGATGCTTAATCGATGTAATCAACTTTAATTTGATGCAATGTGGAAAAAAAATGGACAGATATCAATTATTTTTCAAGAAATATTAAATAGATTTAACATCTTTCTTCAACAGAACTGCAGACTGCACAGATGGTACCTTCCCAAAGGAAAAAGTACTATAGCTTACTAGGGCATATTAGACTTAATAGTTACTATATACAGTAATGGACTTCTATATATTTTACATCAGATTAAAACTTTGGGTGTAAGATTCAGATAATTATTTATTAAAAGCTCGACATTTTAAATGAGAATAAGAAAGAAAATTATGTCTTTGTGCCCCCTTTTCCCTGTTCATGCCCTATCGGCCCCCCTGTCTAAACTTTGCTAGATCCGCCCCTGCACAGTTACCAGCTGTCAGCTGCGTAGAAAAAGATCCTGGTGTAGAAAGTAATATTAAATAAATTCTAACAACAGATTAAACGTGCTGCTGTTGTTCAGCCGCTGGTTTCCTCTTTCTGGCGCGAAGTGGGCGATAAACAAAGAAGAGAGACGGACTCGCAACAGAAAAGCCGATCAGCTGATCATTAATCAGTTTCATGATTGAAGTAGCAGCAGGAGAGGGAGGGAGAGAGAAGAGGCAGTCGCTCCATATATCAGTTGTTAAGCTTAACGCGGGAATGCTTTACAAACATTCACTTGCTTTACTTCTCTCTGGGATAACTTCCTCGGAGATGAAATGCCGGATTGCTAGCGAGGCTACAAATACACACAGCCGCTCTATAACTGCTCCGACATGCTACGGTTATGAGCCGAGTTACACCATGTCGCAAGTTTTGTGAGGTGCTTTTTTGATATTTAATGGATCGGATTACATTTTGTATTTCTCTCTGATATCCGATCCAGTAATTTAGGTCAGTATCGGACCGATACCGATACGTAATATCGGATCGGTCCATCTCTAGTAATTATGTGCATTTTTGTTTTGTTTTGCTTTTGTAATTGTGAAAAATGTCAGCTTGACACTCTCCTCATTCAAAGTAATGATTATCATGTTCACTGTTTCAAACTTCATCAGCTTTTATTGAATAATTATGGGTGCCCCAGCTTATATTAGAGAGACACACCTCCCTGTACTATCCAGAGCCTGACAGATATATCAATAGGGCTAATACTTCTTTGGGGGGTTCCTGGAAGCACACCTCCTTCATTATATTATTAAGCATGACACAAGCAATCCTTTATCTTAAAATTAGATTTTTGAAAACTGGGTTTTGGCATAGATGAGCTTCTCAGAAGGCTGATCATTTTCTGATCTATCGGTATCAGTATTTCTAAAGGCCAATAAAAGACAATTTTAAGAGGTTACACACTTTGCCCACAGAGCACACATTGGAGCATCCGTATTGGCAACAATTTTAGAACGCCACAAACGCAACGATCAACTGATCCCAGCAAAACAAGGAGTGTAAATGAGTAATCTGTGAATCGTTGTAACAAGATTACGTTTAAACTGCATTGTCATATTATGTCAGTAAGGAATCACAAATATTTGCACATAACAAATTTTAGGGAAATACATCTGTTTCATGTATCTGAAATTAAAAAGAAATATTTGCCAACATATTGGCTTTTCAAGTAACCGAATATTGGTATTGGTATCATTCTTAAAAATCCTATATCAGTCAGAGTAAGCAGTAAACAGAATGTGACCCCTATGTGAGATACTGTGTTTCTTCTACCCTTTCTTTGATGACTCTCAGATAATTTTTTTGTAACCAAAGCTTTGTCTTTTTCCTTCTGATAAGTTCTACAGAACTCAAAAGTCTCTATTTGGGAGAGCCTCACCCCTAATGAAACAAAGCAACTCCTAAAGGCTACATTTTATTTTCTTAGTGTAAGCACAGCTGAATAACTCCGCTCAAATTGTTTCTGTAGCAGTGCTTAGCTTACTGGGACAGCAGCAGCAGATGTATGCAGCATTTGTCAGCAGTTTGTTCTCACCTTGTCTCCTCCCACGAGGAAAAGGTCAACGGCGGCAACATTGACACTAATGTTCTGGCAGAGTTCTTGGAGGACTTCCCTGATGGAGGCACCTGGCCGAAGGCTGACAGAAGAGCAGGAGCCGTTGGGTAGCAGCACGCTGCACTGTTTGGGAGCACGTTCCCACGCTCCAACCGAGTGGCGATTATCAGACTATGGTCAAAGAATTAAAAATAAACGCATACATAAATAAATACCTTTTAATATTATATATATATATATATGTGTGTGTTTTTTCTTCCATGTGACCCATAAACAAAAAAACTCCATGGTCTGAGAAGTATATAAAAAACTGTTGCGGCCCTATTATGATAGCTTCACCAGACACTGAGCTCTGTGTTGCCATGGTGACCTGTCCATAGGAGTCTTACCTCAATCTTGCCAGCGGAGCAGGAAATGGGCATCTCCAGACTGGTACCGGATGACAAGGAGCCCTGGGACTCCCTCCTCCCATTACTGCCCCAGTAATCTGCACAGCGCAGCGCAGAGTACGACAGATTAGTGCACGTCAGAGAGACATGAGCGCACTGCTCATTTTACATGACACTTACAATATGCAACACTGACGTGTAATATGACTAATAACAGTGTTTCAGTATCGAAGTTGGTCACTGGAAGATTTTGGCAAACAGAAAGGCGCGTTTTATCAAAGAGAATAAATAAAGGATATGAGTGGGAGTTGGAGTTTCATTTCAGGACAAATGCATTTAGAGAGAGTGTAAAATGTATATTTAGTCACATTAAGCAAGAACAGAATCGAGTTTTTTTGCACACAACTGGCATGAGAAAGAAACTACAAGTAATCATTACTGATGTAAGCCTAAAAGTCAGAAAACGGAATTGTAGATTAAAGTTTATGGCCAGTCTTAAATAAAATCAACCCAAAACATAATAACAACTTAAAAACAAAACAATAAAAAACAACACTAAGACTATCATTTAAACCCTTCCTTGGGCCTCCTCAGTGTGTCAGGACGCAACAAGTATGTTTTTGCCAGGGTACCAGTGGTATGTCTGTGTGTTTCTCAGTGTGTGAGAGACTTCCAGCTGTGTTTCTTCACTTCTACCCTGCATGTATCTCACTCCAGCCCTGGAGCTGGCACTGATTTGGTGTCTTATTCAAGGACAATTGAGCACTGCAGACGTTTGTGTCGGGGACGTTTGAAACATTCACCGTTGTCAGTTCACTCCTTACCGAGGTTAATGTCTCCGATGTCCTTCTTCTTTGGACCCTTCCCAAAGCTCCTGTTGCGCGACCAAGAGAAGAAGCCACGTTTCTTGTCGGCGCTCTCGTCTCTGCCGTCTTCATTCAGTGACCTCCCTGAGCGATGCTTTCTGACGTCCTGTGGATTGGGAGGCAAATAGACGCGTTATCAGTCAGTCTGGACAACAACCGCACAACTCCGTGAGAGGTGTCTTTAATAAATGCTATACCTTTTTGGGGGTCGACAGGGTGGAGCGGTCAGAGCTGGCACTGTGCTTTGAGGGGGCGGGGCTGCAGGGGATTTGGTAGGGGTCCGGCAAGGGCCGACCGTCCATCTCAGCACGCATGCACTCCTGGTAGAGGGAGGACTTGAGGAAACGCGAATAGCTGTCAAATTTCATCAAGTTGAAGATCTGCAGACGTGGCGAGAGGGGCCGATGAGTAAGACGTCGCAAGTGAGGATTTGAGAAATTTGGACCAAAAAAATACATAAATAAATAAAAAGAGAAGAGAAGATGTGCAATAGACAAAAAGCTGCTAGTGTTAACATATGGTTACAGCTCTATGTTTTGACAGCGGCCTTAACGGTTAAAATTTAATCATACTCATGTGCACACTGAAAATATACAGATCTCTGACTGTGTGTCTATGGGGCTGTGTGTACAGTATGTGCTAGGTTCTCTGTGGGTGTATGCCAGTTTGTGTTTATCTCTCTGGTAAAGCCTCAGAGCCCTTTTGTAAACAAATGCAGATGGCCACCAAAAAAAAAGCCAATATGCTTGTGCTAAGTGACTAAAGGCTAGATGAGAACAGAACCCCCTACTGCACGCAGAATCCCTCCACCAATAATACTGTGTAGAAAAAGCTTGATCCTCAGCTTGATACCGAACAACTGAAGAATTCAAATGAGGTTCTCACAAAGGGCCTGTCACTAAAAGTCAAACTGTTTGTTGAATGTTTTGATTACTGCGGGAGCACCGCATTATTTATCCGCTGCCTCATTTGGAACACTAATAAATAAACTCAACAGCTGTCTCGTTGCTACCTGTAGCTGCTGGGTCTTGAACATGTCAGGCCTTGGGGAGGTTAGCACGTCATCGGCCAGCTGGGCTTGGCTGTCGATGTTGACCGGCATGGTGGCCTTGCTGGACAGGAAGCTGTTATAGATCTCCCCTGCTCTCTGGGACAGCTGCAGGAAAGAGAATTGTTGAGAATTTGTGATGAGTGTGTGTGTTATGCTATGCCACAGTGACGCAAACACCATCATGCTTGTTTATGGTTTGTTTAGCGATTCCCCCCCCCAAAAAAAGGGTAAGCATCTAATGGAAACATGCTTGCATGCAGTCCTTAAACAACCCAGAAGCATGCAGCTCTACATAGCTTGAAGGTGATTGGTTGAAAAAGTGGACTGAAACAGGAACAGGGGAGTTAATGCACAAAAAAAAAAATCCAAAATAAGACCAAAATAAAGCATGAGAAGCACAGATGGTGGCCGCAGCACCTTTTTTTGACTGTTTTTAATACTTAGTTTCACTTCAGCTCTTCGCATGTTATAAGTTTGCCCTTTTCTATGGCTGGCTGAAGGACCAAAAATTTTACTTAGCCCACATACTGGCTGTTTGTGACACTGCCCCCTAGTGCAGTAATCAGCTACAACGTGTAAGCGATATCTGTTACAGTTAGACGTATGCACAACTCTTTTTAGAACCTTTCTTGTAACCTGGGTAAGTGGCTTATGTCTTTGGCAGCTTTCATTTATACTTTTGCGCGCTCTTAATGACCTTGTGCTTATGTCCAAGTGTTGTATATGCAGCGCCAGCCACAATAAAAAGAAATTAAAATCCCGGGACACTGTTCTTTCCGGGGTCCTCACTTTTTCTTGTGCTTTTTTTCCCCCCTGTGAGCCTTCATAATGAGGGTATGACTTCTTCCTTATACTAAAGTCATTGTTGATAATATCTCAGTAATAAAAGTGCAATAGTTGCGGGTTGCGTAGATGCGTTGATGTAGTTACTTTTCCAGGTACGTGCACATCAGGTCATGGCGTAAGTTACTTTGTAGGGTCTCAGGGGGGCTACCAAACTATGATGTAGATTCAACTGTAAAGCCGTCTGTAGGCAGTGCATATGACCACACCATGTTAGAGCTTTCCCCCTCTTTTTGGTTTCCCTTTCAAAATAAAAGTCCATTTTGAGAGTCTACATCAGCTAAGTGAGCAGCTTCGGTTTAGTCTGAACCTTTTAGAGAGAAGTAGGTAGATTAGCTGAATCTTGAGACACTGATGTAGATCAAAGCGATCGTGGCTCAAGAGTTGGGAGTTCGCCTTGTAATCGGAAGGTTGCCGGTTCGAGCCCCAGCTTGGACAGTCTCGGTCGTTGTGTCCTTGGGCAAGACACTTCACCCTGTTGCCTACCGGTGGTGGGCAGAGGGCCCGGTGGCGCCAGTGTCCGGCAGCCTCGCCTCTGTCAGTGCGCCCCAGGGTGGCTGTGGCTACAATGTAGCTTGCCATCACCAGTGTGTGAATGGGTGGATGACTGGATGTGTAAAGCGCTTTGGGGTCCTTAGGGACTAGTAAAGCGCTATACAAACACAGGCCATTTACCATTTAAAATAAAAGCTCCACATACGTTATAGGAAATTAGCAGTGTGCTTTAAAGTATGCTAGACTGTCAAGCTATAAGAGAATATATAAATAATACTTATTTAATTGTGTGACAAATGATTTACAGAAAAAAGAAAACTCAGGTCTTAAACACTTCATATTTCTTAGTATGACCTGTATCTTTGGTTAAAGGGGATAATCCACCAATTCACAGTGGGCCCCCAAACAAAACTGTGACTGGATCTGCAGCTGCACACTGTAGCTTACCTGCTTTTTATCTGTTGCAGGGACATGACTGAAGTATTCACAGGCCTGCCAGAACAAGATATTCTCCTCGCTGAATTCTTTCTTGAGAAATTCCTGTGGAAACACAGAGTAAAAGAGGTTTTTTTTCCCCCTCTGTCTATGTAATCTCAACTGGTGATCACATTCTCATCTTTCCAGTTCTGCTGCTGTTGAGACCAGTCGAGCGGGCAGATATTACTGGGTGTAATGTAACAAGATTGGTGTAAGTGTAGGCGCAGGATGGTGTAGGCGAGCGCAGCTCTGATCAGTGCTGAGGGAAGGTGAGGAGGGAGGTGGTTCTGGGATGGAAGAACTTAATGTTGAGCTTTCTGAAGGTGTTGTGGGCTAAATTCAAAAGCACATCTTTTATGTGGGAGGAAATGGTACATGACAATAAACTCACTCACTCACCAGGGTTTAGTGTTGGTAAATGGCTCTTCACTTTAACCAGACGGAAAAGAATTCATTTATATCACACTACAGCTTTTTTTTACACTATATCAACTCTTTAATACTAATATTAATAGTACATCTGGATGTAAATATTTCCCTCAGAAGACAGTGGAGCTCAGAATTGAGCTAAAATGGATGCATATTAGTCATCAGTTGAACAAGTACAGAACTAAAATAAACTGGCAGAGAGATAATTTGGAAGTGTTTGCTAACACGTCTGTCCATGTTGCAGTTGGAGCTAGTTTCTATTAATCTCAGAAATATTAAATAATGCCTCAAGTATTCAAAATATTCTTTCCTTTTTTGCTCATTAGTCTCCAAAAGTAACATCTGGAATTACAGGACTTTGATCTACATCAGTGACTCAAATCTAAAGCACAGAGAAGCTTTCAGCAAACCCCTTAATAACACTCTTGATAACCTCCGAAAGGATTCTTTCTCCAAGCTTACCGAGAAGTAGCGCACACCCACGGGATCCTGGAGGAGACGCTCAAAGCAGGAGGACCAGCTGGCCACACGCTGCTCTGGAGCCCCTCGGTTGCTGCCTGCTCCTGGAAGGCTGCCATTACTGTTCAGGCTGCTCTGGCTGCAGCAGCTCTGCAGCTGGATCCCACTATAGTCTGCGAGACAGGAGAGCGCAGTGCAAAGGTTAGAGAGCGCTGATGCTAAAGGGTAATTCCAGCCAGAGGGGGGGGTACCAGAGCTAGATTCTCCACTGTGGCCTCTCACCCTTTCTAAATATAACAGTGGTGTTTTGTATGTTTTACTTCCTTTGAGCAGTTTTAACTTCACTGAATGTTTTTGAGAACGAAAGCTACAGTTGGACTGCAATTAAATCCATGGCAAATGGAAATGAGATCCTCGTTAATCAGAAATTTCCAAACGTAGGTACATCAATCACATCTGGCGCTCGTGCTAATGCTATTCATGCAGTCCACCCAAAATTCTCACAACCTGTTCAATAATTTCCTTTCCTTTAGCTGAAGCAAATCTGAAATAAAGGAAAGAACATACAATTTGTCAGAAAATTAATGATCCTGTTAGAGAGGGGAAAATTTACCCTAAAGCTTTTTAGACTAGAAAGGCAAGAAGTGCACAAAGACACAGCAGAGGTTGCTCACATTGCACGAGGGAGCAGCAGAAAGAGAGTGCAGAGGATAAAAAGGAGGAAAGAAAGGCGACACAGCTGATTACAGGGAAGGCCACAGGGAAGTGTGGGTGACAATACAGGAGCTGGTACAAAGCTAAAGTGGTGGCCTCGGCCTACACAGTACCTGCTATCATGGCGGCAGATGGCCACTTTAGAGCTGTGAGCAGATCGAGTGAGGAGCGCACAGTAAAAACAAAAAAAACAAAAAGGGTCTCAGCCAAATTGGTTACACATACACGGTTGTCATTCTGTGGAAAGTCAATTCGCTGGCGCAGGCAACTGAAATTAAGCGGTTGTTTTTACATTTCAGAAAGGAATGGTAGCAGGGGCAAGTAAGGTGTAGTACTGCATATCTTTATCTTGCCAATCCACCTGCATGAGTGGGCTAGATCTGCAAACAAAATAAAAGAACTCTAAATAGCAGATGACATCACTGACTGTGAGTAAGGCTGCGTTCTATTTACCTCGGGTAGTGACATCACTCCCAAGTTGAGCACATTCCAGTAGCTGGAATGTGTCGGAAAACCGAGGATTTATTTTGCTCCTTGGCGAGGTGGAACACTTCTAGCAAAACCATGCAGTACTTTTTTTTTTTGTTGCACTTAAAAACTGTGCTTTCACAGGTGGAGCACAGTCAGTCTGCATGTAGCTTATTTGTCGAGTCACAAATACACAACAGTGGTTGTACTGACTGCAAACGTACAAATAGTACAGCAGCACAAACTGCTTTACCAATGTTTAAAAGCACAGCCGCCATCTTGGATTGTTAAGTCGGGCTCAATGGTGCCGCTCTGATGGGTCGTTCCAAAATAAGCTGGAAGTTCTCAGTTGGAATCTGAATGTGGAACACCGCCTGAATTTGTTAAGTCAGGGCAGCACCACCCATGGCTAGCTAACAATCTAAGATAGTAGCAGTGAATGTAAACAGTAGTAAACCTGTAAAACCTTTAATCCTTTCTGCCACTGTTGTGTATTTGTGACTCACTAAATTTGCCATATGCAGACCACTGAAAAGTCTCTATCCAAGGACGTGCTGTTTTTAAGCACACAAAAACAAGTACTGTGCTGTATTGTTAGCAATACCAGGCTCTGTGGTGCTAAGAACCAAAACAAATGTTTTTTTTTCCTTTTTCTTTTTTTTAACATTACATTACAACTGGAACAAGCTAACTGGGGAGTGATGTCACTCATGGGTTTCTAGGTGTCTGGAATGGAGGTATGACTTTCTGAGTTGGAAGTCCCACTTGAGGCTGTTGCTCCCATTGAAAATTCTGACTGGGAACTCGGAAATTCCCACTTCAAATGGAAAGAAACATAAGGTGGCCTCTGTATGACCTTCCTAGCCTACACCACATCCTAGTTAAAGTAGATGTCCAATTAAAATTAGACTAGTTTTCCATAAATTATGAGTAAACATATTTCTTTTAACAGTACGGTCAAATGAGTCCTGGTCTGAGGTTTTCTGACAAGCTATTTGTTTGGACTTGGCTTATTGTATTAGGACTGAGGGCCTATGTTTACTACACTGTTGGCTGCTCAGCTAATGAGACAGCTTTAGAAAGCAAACAGCCGTGCATGTCTGATCCACATCAACGGTGAAAGAAGCGGAGCTGCACTCCTCAACACAGCCTCGGTCAGCCTGTTAGCAAGCGCTGTTAAAACTGCTATGAAAGGGAAGACCAGACAGCATCCAAGCTTAGCCATGAAAGCAACCCAACCACGCTGGGTAAACAACATTTGTTAACGAGGCATGCTGCCTACAGCGAATACATCATGCTTGCTAAAAGACTTTTTATTAGGTCACTTTATTGAGCAGCTACAAAGTTCTGTGTTGAGGGCAGAATATAAAATGAGAAATAAAAAGACAACAAAAATGAACCAAACGATGAATGCTGAAAAGACTTCAGTTTTAAGATTGTAAATATTCATAAGCACACAGATTGAATTCCTCTCCACACTCTCATAAAAAATAAAAAAAAAGAGTTGCACTTACCACCATCTGATGAAGCAGCAGACTGGAAGAGAACAAAGAGAGACATGAGTGAGAAGTTGCCCTCGTGACCTCCTGCGCAGACACAAGAGGATGAATGCTGTGCTGGTAGCACTGTCCATTCAGGCATCCCTGTGAGCTGTGTGTCCTCCTGGTTTGTAAGTAAAACTGAGTGTGCTGCTTGGAAAGGGTTGGACCTTGGGGGGGCTTACACAATTACTTTATGTGGGAGGATCTCGACCCCCGTACCATGGACAGCTGTTCACACCTCCACACTGGTACCCCACCCACAGCTCTGAACTAACGTGCGCATTCCTGCTAACTGAAGTCACAGGATCAGGAGTCATCAAGGCAGACTGCTTAACGATGAGCTTTTCACTTGTTAATTCGGAGAGTGGCAGTTTTATGCACGTGTAGATGTCCCTAAGAAAGGCAAATGACACGAGCTCCCCTACTGGGCACGGACATCTTTTTAGAAGTTTATGTAGAGCTGCAGGAATTAACCCATACACTGAAAGCAGATTGAGAGAAATTATCATTAGGAATCCCCAGTTGATTACTGGTTTGACTGACTATCTTCACATTTTCAGCTGAGACAAAGCAAGATGAATTGATTGGGATAAATAATATGTGGATTAATTCACAATGGAAATCATTTGTACTCAGAGCCCTAATTGGAGTGTAATTACAGCCAGAGAATAAGGCTCAATAAAAACACCACCCATGTCTGAGCTTAACATGGATAAGTGAATATTAACTTGGCAATACTTCAATTTAAAATCACTGCCTCAGCGTTAGGCTTGTGTAAACCCCACTAATAAAGAAAGATTTAACGTGCAAACTGGAGAGCCACTGCATAAATATATATTTACATGCAGGGGAGGATATGAGAGGCAGAATCTTATGGCTTTGTCCAAGAAAACTCCAAAAAAAGAAGGAAAAAAAGTGTGCGTTGGAGGACTCATCTGAAAAGGAGGCACTATTTCCAGAGGAGTGTTTTCTGAGCTGCCACTTCAAAGTGTGAATACTCAGAGCTGATAAATACGACTAAACAAGGCTCTCATTGCCACGCTCCAGCTTTGGTTTCAGCAGCAAATAGACTTTGTGCTTTGGTACACTCACGTAATTCTGTATTGTGGAGCTGTAATATCATAAGAGGAATGACATAAACAACAAAAACAATGAACGTTGACTGTTTTTGTCCCCCCGCTCTGATTTTACTCATTGTATAAACTCTTATTTTTCAATTAGGAGCTTTAAATCAGTCAGCTTCAGCACAACCTCAGATGGCAACCTATTCACTTTATGCACAAAGACTAGGGGGATCGGTCATGCTCACCGACGTGACGGCTTGTTTCCATTTTGGGAATGACCACATGTAAAAGCTCTATCAGACATAGACCACTAAACCACTAATTGTCCATCACAGCCTTCTTTACAACTCTGCCGCTGCTGAGTCCAACCCCTATATCGTCAACACCCAAAAAAGCCACCCCTTCTGTGGTGGCTCGCATGTGTACAGTAATCATGGGTGGGTAGGATGAGGACCAACGTGAAGCCAAAACAGAAGGAAGAGAGAAAAGAGAGAACACCCACTCCATCTGTCTGTTCCTATGGGTCTAAAAACAGCTAAACCTCAAACCTTAAATATATAGTGCACCACAGCTGGAGTCCAGTTTAAGAAAAAAAGGGGGGAAAACCCCCCCCAAAAAAAACTGTGATGTGAATTTTGGTTTGGACCAAACAAAAGGTTAAATACTGAAAACAGCATTTTAGCTATTCTCGGTGCTTCAATACTCACATCTATATGGATGACAAATTAGATAACTATCCATGTTGTGCAAGAGCAGAAATTACACAAAAAGTGGGAGAGCAGCGATAAATCACTCGCTTGTGACATTTGTTGCAATCTCCTGGTTCCAACCACAATCATGACAGATTTATCCCAGTGACAGAAAAGTCTTAAATGTCTTAAAGCACGCAAATAAACTCAAATGTTGCAAAACCCTAATTACTTGATCTTATCTGACTAACAGCCACATGATAAATTATTATCCAATTTAATTAAAATTCATGTCATATTTTGAAATGGAACAGCGAGTTATCAAAATAAAGACGTTTCCAAGGCCCAAGGCAGTGGGTTCAAATGTCTTGTTTTGTCTATGCGATCGTCCCAAAAATACACAGACTGCATCACTGTGCCATAACCACCTTCAACCACCAAACGTTCATCAGCAAAGTTGAACATTTAGCCACATTTTGATCGTCTGAAAACCGGATGTGACGAGCGAGGAGGAGAGTAACTCACTGAGAAGTCGAAGGACTCTCTGTTCTTTATGCAGTTCTTACATCGGTGATTTGGGGGTTAGCTGTGGCTCACGAGGTCGAAAGGTCCCAGACAGCGAACTTTAAACCGAGACAGAGGCATGCATGCAAAAATAATTGCTATGTTAAGTCTTGATTACACGCTGTTGCTGGCACGAACAGACACCACAACCTGATTAGTCATACTTATTATACGTCTTTGAGGTCGAAGCATTGTAATGTAAAGTCCACGTGGTCAAACGGACATCCACAGGAACCTCAGGCTCGCAGTGTGATGACGAAGTTTATGTCACTCGGACCCAAGCAGACCAAATCGGACTTGTGGTCACTTAAAGTATAACGAAGACATAAATGGGTCCCTGTCAATTTACTTTCCTACCCCTTCTAATCACACAGCAGTTCCACCCTACAGCATACTCTGCTTTACGCTCAGTTTTATTGTAAATAGGAGTGCACTTCACTTGATACAGCTTAGTGTTAATGTGCTATGAGTGGCAACTAATTATTGACAACATAAACTGTTCAGGAAAGTGCTTACTGATGTTACACCTATGCAAGCATGTGTGTCATTTTTCCACACATGCATTTCCCATTTTTATACAACTGCACTTCTTATTGCAAGCTGAAGAGTCACCCCCCTGCTGGCCATTAGAACTTATGAAGGTTTGCACTGGTCTCATTTTACAGACTCGGAAGCTCATGTCATCAATTTTCATGTCATCTAGAGCCTGACTGATATAGAATTTTTAAGACACATACCGATATTTGGTGGTTTAAAACTGCTATATACTGGCTGATATTTGTTTTTCTTTCAGACACTTGAAACATCAACAGATTTTCCCAAAATTTGGATGTTTAGTTAATTACTTATATACACTCTCTGCTCAACTCACCTCAGATCAGCTGGTTTTTGCGGCATTCTTTTAACAGGGAAGGTGCAGAGTGTTCTCTGGTGGGCAGACTATGCAACTATGTATAACACGATTGAAAGATATTTTCTCTCAATCTCTTCCTTATTTCAAAGATTTTCATTAGAAGTTACAATGAAAACAACAATAGATCAAAAAATAGCTAATATCAGCCAGTAATACTGGCCTGCTGATTAGTCAGTGGAGTTGTAATCTCATCCATGTCTAAACCAAGAGGTCAAAAATCTGATCCAAGATACTGGGTTCACCAAATATGTGGCTGTTCAGCTTGTTCCTCTTTTTAAATATAATGATTTCTGCAGAAGTGGTTCCATACATGAATAAACTAACTTATTATCTAAAAGCTTTTTGTCAAATACAAAGACACATGTACAAATGTGTACTTCTAAAAGTTGGCAAGATAAGAAGCCAAAATGATATCCGCTGCTGGAGTTAGACCACACACAAGCACACATGTCAGTGTGTTGTGTTTTTCCAACTCATTATTGCTTCCTTGCCCACAAGTCTCTAACAATGAGGCCAAAGTGATGACCCTGGCACCTCTAGTCAGTAACACCTCCTTCCTCTGTTGACACCTCTGGTGACTAGCAAGAGCACTGTGGGTGGCGCAGTAGGACTGCAGGCCCTCTTTGATCCCTTTTATAGAGTCAAAAGTGAAAATACCCCATTTCCCAAATGGAATTCCCCTAAAAAGCTGCAAGTCTGTCAACCAAATGGCCAATATCACAACTCAAGTCATGGCGAGCTTGCTGGCTCTAAACAAAGCACGATCTGACTCTCCAGCTGGAAACCACTCTTTCAGCTTTACTCGGGTACAGCCCCCTACGCCATACAGTCTGGCATCTCAAGAGACCACATGCTGAAGGAACGTAGAGGATCACACCGACAGATCTTTGTTTGTCATCTACCACAACTGAAACTTTTATCAGTGTGAAATGGTTGAAGGACCAACTCCATTAACACCTAGTTAATCACACTCGCTATCACCTCTCACAGAGTGTGTTTCACATGTTTAAAAAGTGACTTCTTTTATCTTTTGAGCTTGTTTAGGCACGTCTCTGCCCTCAAAAAGTTAGGTCGAGACGTCGCCTTTCCAGAAATTCCTCACACTTCTGTACAAAAAGCCTGGTCTAAACTTTAACACAAATAATGGCCGATTCCAGCACTCCACAAAACAAAACAGCCGACAAGTCCCTGCCGCTTCAAACAGCTGTTCTGACTGAGAGAGTGAGAAGAGCGACAAAGAGGGAGATTAATGACAAAAACAGCTGAGTGAACACAAGTAGTCTCCTCATTTCACACAGGAGAGGAAGAGGAGATTCGGCCGGCAAGCCACTGTTTACTTACAGTGTTGAAGTTCCAAGTCCTCTTGAAGGAAAGTCTCTTTTTGAGACTCATTGTTCCCTAGTCTACAACACCAGCGGCACGCAGACAGAATATGTGTGTGTGTGTGTGTGAACGCATACCTGAACATTCCCCACCCAAAACTTTGCAAAGCATGTTTGTACAAGTTGGGAAGAGGGAATAAGGGAGGGAGGATGAGGAAGAAATCTGACAAGGTACTGGAGGGACGGAGAGAGAGAGAGAGAAAGCGAGAGAAAGAAGGTGGGGGGGTGCAAAGAGAGGAAAGAAAGATTTCCTTACTCTGCAGCTGTTGCTACGGCAACCCGCTTGACAATACATACAGCCTCTGCCACAGTGGCATGAAGGAATCAGATGAATTAACCCCCTTTTATTCCCCTTGCAAAAACATGCGCTCGCTATGTGAAAACCACACCGGCCTTCCCCCCTCTTTTGTTTCCAGCCGGGGCACTCGCTCCCTCTCGCTCTCCATTCACTCAAGAAAAAAAAAGAGAGAGACAAGAATGACCCAGTCAGCTCAAATTGAGACCATATGAATTTTGTTTAATCAAAATAAAAGTTTGTAGTCCACAAACCGAACCCTGAGCTTCATTGTCCGCTGTCACAGAGCGCTATTCTTAAACTCCAAATGGCAGCCGTGTCAACTGGCGTTTTTCTGCTGGCTATTAAAGCTCATGTACCAGAAAAAGATTTTTTTTTTCCCTTTCAAATCTGGCATCACTCCTCTCTGCTCTGCTGCAACACTGTGCCTCCACATATCTGGCAAATCTCTACAATCAACATGTCGACTGTTTTTAGACCCGCTATTATTCTTAAAGCAGGGGTTGCTCATTCTGGGGTTTTCCCGTGGCAAATGACCTAGCATTCGTCGGACTTAATAGACACTGTATCTCATCCACTCATTTCAGCAAAATTAACAGCTTGGTTTGCATGGTAGATTTCTCCTCTTTATTAAATCTCCGCATGCTCGATCGCTTTGGAAGTTAAACATCTCATTTGAATGGCTGTGCTGATTATTTGGGGGTGGGGTTAGGGGTGGTAGTAGGCATTCTTGTGGATATCTGGAGTAGGTGTGCGCTCATGTATGTAAATGCATTTAAAAACAAATAGAAATGAGGGAAAGAAATTGCTGAGTATTGTTTCAAATACACTAGAATGCACATCTTTGGACAGTTTCTCCTTGCAGGCTCTCACATATATACACATATATCACTTCCTGTAGTATCAAAACCTGAGTTGTGCTTTTTAACCTCCACACACCCGGCATGGTTTTTTAAAAAGTTTCAGAAGTAGTCAAACTCAGGTTTGACATGCTGTCAGACAGGGAGCTTAAGGCCGTCTTAGTAGATGTTCAGACTAAAGAAAACCTACTCAATGTGTCAGTCTGCTATGAGAAAAAACAACAACAACATAGCAGTACCTGTTGCCCATAGCTGCTTTATGCTGTGCCAAAAGCTCCTCCTTCTGCATTTTAAATCTTTGCAGGCATCTTGAGGCAGGAGATAAAAAGCAGCACATGTTGATGAATCTGCTTTGAGATCATGCACATCTTCAGCTGCGTTTATTAACTCAAATGCAAATGAAACTACCCCATTTACCCCATTCAGTGCCACACGCACCAGGCTGGTATGTTATTATCAATCCTGCGTTTCAGTGTGTTTAAAGTGCAAATCCCGGAAAATCTGTGTATCCATTTGTTGAGTTGTTGTTTCAAAGCAGTCACTGCCTTAACAGGCTTAGAGTGAATTTATTTAATCACAAACCCTACAATTTATATCCCGTTTCACCCAGGCTTTTAGCACCTGGTACTGTGAACCGACGCAGCAGCAAAACACCCACGCAGTGCATGCCTCCAAGACCTACCAATTTGCTCCAAACTAATCCACAAGGAATTTGCACCTTCATTTATCTCTTCATTTATCTAAGAGAAACAGCCTCTCGCTGTAAGTTGTAGCAAAACAACTACACATAATGTCATTTAGTTAAGTTTTTTGTAAATATGGTCCTTTTTTTCCTGCCAGAGCTTGCTACGTAAGTATGCCCTCTGCATTAATGAAGTTGTCTTCCTGAAGTGAATGTGGGAACTGCATTTACTGGTCTGAACAAAGCCTTACATCATCTGGTGTGCACTTCACACTTCCCAAAGAAACAAACAAACTGTGCTTTAGACTGGATCTTTTGAAAGGATTCTGCAAAAAAAAAAAAAAAAAAATCTTGCAACAGTGTCTGCCCGTAATTTAATAAATCTGTTTACTAGAGCTTGCTTTTATCCAGAAATTTAAAGAAAAAAGGGAGATGTATAAAACAAGCCACTCACAGGTGAAAATTGTTATGATTTTAGACTGGGCTGACACAGCTCCAGGAACGTCTCAAACAACTCAGATTTGGGCTGTAAGGTTTGAGCACAATAATCTCTGTATACTTCAGTGCCATGATGGTGGGGACACAAAACCCAACCTCAGGATATCACAAGCTAGTGTAGTCCTTGTGTTGGTCCCAAATCCAGATAAATGGAAGGCTTGCGTCAGGAAGGGCATCTGGTGTAAAAACTGAGCCAAATCAAATATGCAGATCCATCCGCTATGGTAATCCCATGGGAAATAACAGAGCAGATGAAAGTACCTTCTTGTACTTTACACTGTAGTGCAGAACTAAAAGGCTCAATGTGTACGCTTTCATGTAAAGCCACGCTGATATGTCAGCTGGAGAGGGTTTGTCTAGCTTACTTATGTCAGCATTTGTGCTTGCTCTTTAGTTTACAAAACATAATGTAAAGAATTATGTAGGGACAATGCAAAAATTGTGGTATTACACAGTTTATCCAGCAGAGCTGTTCGATGAATTTAGAAACCAACTTAAAAGTGCCATCTGTATAAAGTGTTCTGGCATTGTTTTTACAACTCTTTGTCAGTTCATCTTACTTTAAATTTACTCTTATTTTTTGTTTGTTTTTGGAAGGATAGAACTAGAAACTGTATAATATGGACGTAGGCAGCGTGAAAATGGTTTATCGGACTCTTTTTTAATGTCTTGAGTTTGGTATTCTGGCTGCTGTTTTAAACCAAGCAAGGGCTGGATTACATAAAATCACCCAAAATTATAAGTTTCATTCTGTATTCAGGAAATCTTAAAAGTAGCGATTGAAACCATAAACTAAGTGAGTCAACCTTTGCTAGCCAGTATAAATAATGCTTATAGCGCCTTCCCTCATTCATCGTTACTAGCAGTGGGACATTAGATTGCAATATCTCAAAGAAATGATGACATATGACATTTACATACATTTACAAACAAAAACAAATACTGAACATTTGAGTAACATCACCAGCTACTAGCATCTCTCCTCATCATGTGCCTTCATAGCCTGATTTGAGTCGACATTGTGTTTTTGACTCAGCTGGTGAAAACATTTTACAGTTTACTTTTTGCAGAGTATAGTTTATTATTTAAGGTTATTTAAGCTTCCTTTTTTTCAGTCCTAAATTGTCACCGGAGGCTGACAAAGGCCTCTCATTCTCAGACATGTCTGGGCTTGTCTCATTGTTGTGGGCACTAGCAAACATAAATGCATGACATTGATTTATCATTGATGTCATGATATGAGATTTTTATATTAACTAGAAATTTATGGTGTGACATGAGGCTGCCCTAGTTGTTGCCTTATTTGACTGAAATGTATGAACTTCCATTCTTCTTAAATAAATGTAAATTATTGGGCAAGTGAAACCCCAAATAACAAACTACTTAACAAATACAAAATCCGATTTAAACATTTGGTATGTGTAGCTAGTTAGGAATCCTTATAATATGGTCTAAACATAATCTTGTTTTGTTATTACAGCAAGCCATAGAGTGTTCTCTGGTGTACAAATGGAATGTCAATACTCATAATCTGGTTAAAGGGTGCGTCTCCCATCTCTTTTTTTTTTACATTTTTAACTTTAGAATTTGTCCATCATAAATACAGATACCCATCTATCGCCAAACAGTTTCAGGTTCCTTTTTTTGTACCCATAGGTACATTTGTTCTGCAGTCGTCATTTATCTATCCTCACATGGACACTCTCAATACAACCACAACAGACAACAATTACACATATTACAAAACAGCTAATATCAACCACTATATTGGCATGCCAATATATCATTATGGTTCTAGAAGAGACCACAATGTTTCAACATAGGATGAAGTTGATCACTCATTTTGCATTTTCATCTAAGTGGACGAGAACTTAACAGAGCCACCAGATTCTCTCATTGTCGTGAGAGCAAATACAGTATATACAAGAATATTTGCACATAGAGAGATATCAGGAACTTTTTTGCTCCCTAGAAATCAGCAGTGGCATGAAAAAACCAATATAAGTGGGACTCTATTTTAAAGCAAGGATAAAATCTGTCATGCAGTAATTAGAAGCTATTTTTGGTGCAGAGCTGAGTCATCCATAGCTCCTGTCACAAAGCACACAGAACAGCCCTCCTCAGCCCTTTAAGTCTACTCCTGCCCTTTGACCTCCCTCGGGCGGAAAACCTTCTGCGTCCAGGTGAGCACGTCTCAGCACACAACAAGAGCAAAGCATGTTAAAATGCCTTGAGAAAGAGCTTTTTTCTGTTCTTTGCTTCAGCATTCACAGCTGAAGAAGCCGTCTGCTGCCACAAAGTGAATAGGTTTTGTGTGAGTGCTGAGCCTCTACTTAATTCAATCAACACACGAAAGATTTCTAGACAGGCTTTACAACAGCAATAAGTGCTGCTTGTCACAAGACTAATTGCACGGTAAGTTCTCAAACAACCAATCCTGACCCAAGACGGAAAATAATCTAGGCCTGCTATCTGTGGCTGCCGACAAACTATTCCCTGAAAATAACATCAGAAAGCGCCTTGCATGAAGGCAACTTCCTTTTGAGGGAGGGAGGTTGAGGGTGCGGCAGCTGATAAGAGGGAAGACACATCTCTTTTCCAAACATGCAAGGAGTGTAGGGAGACAAGGAAAGGGACTGATTTGGAAAATTATGAAACTCCTGACAGGCAACACTGTGTTTGATTTTTAGAGGATCCAATGTTTTTACTGTGATAATCTTATTTGTCACGACAAATCTGCAAGGCCGTCCTATCAAATTAGCGAGGATCTGATGAGGTCAGCATGGTTATGTGATGCAAAAAGGGCAGGAATGGGAAAAACACGAACACAATGACCGTCTCGTATCGGATCTGGTATCGCTGTTATGTCTGTGGTTCAAGGATTGTGAAACCACACTCAGACCCTTCAGAGAAGAAGATATTTGATGACTTGTACTGAACAAACAGTCATATTTGTGACTTAATGTCATGCACTGTTGAGTAATGCTGTTTGCCATAATAGGCCCAGAAATGAAGGCTGGACTTGTGATCCAACTGAGCTTCACATGTTCTTGGTTAGTTTTGATTTTACAGTGACAGTTTAGAAACTTGTTGATTCTTGCATGACGTTAGAAGGCATGTGACATCGCTAAAAACACTGCGCAAACCATTCAGCATTTGAATTTGACAAAAATAAAATGTTTTTTGGTTTTCTTCCCCACTATTTCTAGATATAAACTTGGCAAAACCATTACAGCAAAAGGTCTCTGTTAACGTGTAATTATTCTATTATACTAACAGAGGAGTGGAAAAGAATAAAAGCATCGTCTTTTTGATCAAGACTGTCATCTCATCTCACCATCTGCTTATTCCACAGAAATAATTTAGATTAAAACACAAAACAAAAACATACATTGAAAAAAAAACATGCTGAAGATACTGTAAATGTCATTTAGAAATTTTGATCCAAGCTTGTTGTGTTATTCATGCATACAAAGATCACTTCATCCTCCAGCGTGAGTAGGAAGCCAACATTTCCATTGTGCTACTGACCTCTGGGAAGTTTAAGTGAAACGATTTCTTATTTAAACAGATAACAACCCATAACAGTATAATGCTGCTGAAATGTCACATGTCTGGCCTTTGGCTATTAGCCACATGAAGGGTCCACTTAGTTTCCATTTAGTACACAAATTATCTCTTCAAAGACTTGTATGAGTGATTTACATGGAAGAGACCGTCAGTACGCTGCGTTTCATCTCTTAATCCCAATGATCAGCAGTAATCTATTGCCTGTTCCTCAATAATTACAGGTTAGTCAGAGCAGATGGGTAAAGCTCTGCTTCTGTCTGGATTAAACTGGCATTTGTATGATTTGTGTGGTGCGACTCGTGTGCTTGTGCGCTTGTTGCTATTTTTTAAAAAGCTGAAACGTACTTCTAGCATTCCTCTAAATGGATGCGTTTACTCTACTGCTTTGCTTTTGCTCTACTCGTTGGATGGTCAGAATTGTGTTGTCAGATCAGTTCTCACTACTGAAAGTACTGTTTGATTTAGACACGAGGCCTTTAAACCAAACAGACACGCAATTGCAATGAAAGCAATGACCTGTTTTATTCTTAACCATTAGATCATCAACTGGCTTATACTCGAGACAAATACAGTTTCATGCATGACATTGCATTCTCATATTCAGAGCTACTGTGTAATGATGAAAATGTAATAAAAATAATTACACAGGTTGCCATCATGTGTGAAAATGGTCTGACCACCAAGCCTAAAAGCATGCATGAAAACATGACTTCAACTCTATTTGTTGTAAAGTAACACAGTGTTAAAGCAGGGCCGCATACAAAATAAGCAACAAATGAGAAGCCTTTCGATTTACAATTCACAGCTGAACTCCACAAAAACAGACCAACTTCAGAGAAGGCAACCAAAACCAGTGATCAGGACCTTTCCCACAGCAGTTTATTATCACAGTGAAAGGGCTGTGTACACATGAGCCTGGAGGGCTGGAGGTGAGTAAACCACATAAGACGCGACCACACCCTCCTGCTGCTCCCTTTCTTTTCCACAAAAAGAAAGAAAGAAAGAAAAACCACCAGAAATGGACTTTCCAACCTGAAACCAGACACCTATAATTAGCTCACAGTCCCTTCAGTTTTTTTACCAAACTAAATTTTTTTTTTAAGTTTTCTGAAAAGTCTGGGTGTATGGCTACATTTGTTTTATGATGATAAGATTATACTAATACTATTTGCCATCTGGAAATGTAACAAGGCCATATGTTGCAGAATACAAGAAGTAGCATAATTCTTTACTTAATTCTTTACTTCCTCTTTAAGTCCTACTGACCTTAAACCCCTCTGTCTAATCCCTTTGGTCATGCTGGGAACCCAAAGCCACTTTAGTGAAATGGGAAAGAAGTGAAGGCAAGTTGGTCCAATGTTTATCACTCAGGCCTAGCAGCTATAAGATGTCCTTTAGATTGTAAGGATGTATGGTAAAGCTCACAAATGTAAAATTACAAATAGGTCAGACAGTTATTTCTGTTTTGAAAACAATCAGTCAGCTTCTGTTTAAAGGTGACCTATAAAAACAATTACCATCATCATTTAACTGCAGCATCTACTGGAGCAGCTTTGCATGACTGCCAGTTCAAAATAATCCTTATTTATATTATACTGGGCCTTGATGCAGCCATCATTGGAAGACTTTCTTCTGATTGGCTGCCCCTCCTAACTAGAAAAGCTGTGCTCTGAGGATGACCATATTAGGGATTTTCCCCTCTCTGTGACATCAGTGAGAGCCAAGAGTTGAAAAACTTTCTCAAACTGGGCATTTTATAGGGGCCTGAAGCCTGAGCTTTTGACTCACCGAGGTTACTTGTATGTACCCTGACCTAATTATTCAATACTCTGGCCATATTTAACTTGGGCATCCATCACTGCAACAATATACACATTTTAAAAAGGAAAACAATGAGAAAGGGTACAGTAAGTCAACTTTACTACACAATATGAGAATGATCTAGCACTACATAATTTGGCTAACCTTTTCTTGGAAACATCCTAACACATGTAGGTTGCAAACTGAGTAATAAGTGGTATTTTACACAGCCAAAAATAACAAGATCAGGCAATAACCAGGCTTTGGAAATACCACATTTGATGTTGACCAGAGAAAGATGATGTTAAAAAAATGTTTAAGAGGTAAAGTCAGTGTTTAGGCTTCACCAGTGGGCCATGTTTATGACTCCCACAGTGTAATATCGACGAGACCTTGGCCTGGTTCTGCATCATCTTGCGCCAACACAAGGCCAAAAAGATGCCAACAATATTAACTTTCCAAGCCTGTCTGCAGCCTTGCTCAACGTCTCATACGGGAAGTAAACATGCCCCGGCATTATCTGAGCTTCATGCGAGAGGTAAAAAGCTGAACACAACGAGCAGTCCACTGTACACCAGACATGTTTCAACTGTTACCAAGGAGGTTAAAAAAAGTCTGGCAGCTCTAGAGTCGTTCCTCATTGAATAACCTCCACACCCTTGGCAGTAGGTTCCTTTCCAGTGAAGCAGATAAGTATAATAATAGTAATAGTGAGCGAGGTAAACAGAGAGAGGGGAATGTATGAGCTTCAGAGTGTTCTGATTCACGCATACAAAATCAACAGGCATTGATGAAGGGCTGTGTGGTTAACTAAAAAAACAAATTTTTTTTAACTCCCATAGTCTCAAATGTCGCTAAGTGATGTCATAACATTGGTGTGACAACAGCCAAGAGTGGAGCAGCAGTACGCCTGCATTTAGAGATGGTGAGGCAGCGGGTATTTTCCGTGGTTACAGTTGGGTCAAACAGCAAAGTCAGCAACCGCAGCCACATCTGTTCAGCTGGTTAAAGGCCGCTGCATATTCCAACATAGAGCAGCTGGACAGCAAAATAACTTTTATTGTGTTAATGCACCATTTTTGTTTGCTGGCTTTTTGTGTGTGTGTGTGTGTGTGTGTGTGTGTGTGTGTGTGTGTGTGTGTGTGTGTGTGTGTGTGTGTGTGTGTGTGTGTGTGTGTGTGTGTGTGTGTGTAGCCTAAGGACAAATATCGTGAGCACAGCTGTCCACCCACTCTAACAGAGCTGGCCATGTGATGTCAGAGACATAAAAGTGTGTGTGTTCTCCTTACACTACTGCTAATTCACAGGAAGATTCGATACCTGCTCATCTTCTCAAGTCCCAACATCCGCATTAAAAAATAATAACCCAAAAAATAGGGCACAAATTTACATAATGAAGTATGGCATCTATGACTAAATCACTAGTCATTAAAGCTTTAAAGATTCATGTATGATTCCACATTACCAAAGAAAGTAGTTGTGAAATGTGTTAGGAAAGATATGTTATAGAGATGGCTGGTGAATCAAACACGAAGACATGCCTGCACAAAGCAAATAAGGGCAAGGTAAAACCACAGGCAACCATTTCAAGTTCAGACTAAACTGTGGCTGTTAGATGACTCCCTCAGAATAAAAAGCTACAGAGAATTCACTGCCGATTTAATACCCTCCGACAGCGACGACGCCGGATCTCAACGTCGCTTCAGCTCAATCGAACTTCTCCCGGTGCTGCCGACTCGCTGCGGAAAGGGTCATTTTTCGGGGCAAGTGCAACAGAGCGCGCTTCATTGAAAAGGCCCCATGCAGTTTACAATAACAAGCCTCCGGGTCACTTAACAAAACTCTTTCAGTACGACATCTAATTTAAAGTCGTCGTGCATCCTGATCTAGACGCAATGCCACATTTTCCTGCATACAGCAGTGTAGTGTGTGTCACACAGCACATGGGAGTCTCAGCTGGCACTGGTCAAAACATTCCTCTGACAGACCACACAAGCTAACCACTGTATGCTGCTCAGAAAGCTACAACAGGAGCTACAAAGAGCCCAAAGAAGAAGTAACAGTGTGGCAGCCAAGACATCCCTAGTGTGAAAGATGAAGGTGCCATCACCAAATGGGCAAAAATAGCACGCGTGGCAGGATTTTTGTGACTTACGGAGTTGAGCGTTAAAGTTTGCTCCATGTATGGCGCTGTGTGCTTTGCCCGTCTTCAGCGCTGCTCCACACGCCTGGTGTGTGTAAGAGAGTCCATCCGCTGGATCTCGCGCGGTGCGTGTGTGAGTCTGTGTTTGCAGTGCAGAGAGGCAGAGCTGAGCGAGGGAGGAGAGAGCGTGCAGAGGAGCCGAAAATCCTGACAGCCACTGAGAGTTCAAAAGCTCCCCCTCTCTTCCTCTGCTGCCGGTTCCTCTCTCTTTTCTATCTCTCTCTCTCTCTCTCTCTCTCTCTCTATCAATATCCCTCCCCTCGTTTTCTCTCTCCCTCCCTCTCTCGCTCTCTTTGCTGTGAATTCCTCCTCATTCCTTCTCTATTTACCTCCCTCTCCGTCTATGTGTCTTCATGCCCTGTCTGGGTTTCTGCTACGCCCACAGCTTACATCTCTTACCCACAATCATGTAAACAAGAGCCGCTAATGTTTCCACACCTAAAAGGAAAGGAGAGGGAGAAACTTCAGGCACGGAGCAAAGAGGCAAAAAATTTCCCCAGCAAATTTACCCGAATCAAACGGCGCGCATTAACCATTAACGGCTCGCAGGAACAGATGTTCTCAAATGCCGCAACACCTCCGAACATAGTCAGATTGAGCACAGTCGCAGCAGCCAGCTAATGGTGTCATCTTTGCAAAGTTGAACACACTGTCGTCTGCTGAGCGTGCAGGGCGCAAAGCATCTGTTTGCAGCTGAGTGTGTGATGAGTGAGACACAGGCTTACAGCACCGGAGCAGTGGGATGTGGGGGGCTGTGTGTGGGTGTGTGGGGTGGTGGGGGTTTGCAGTGGGGCTCTGAATGAGAAATAATACAAGGATGTACAAAACAGGACGCTCTTCAGCACGAAGAAAAGCTTAGCATCGGAGTACTCTCTGAGGGAAAAGCAGCAGGGGCAAAAAAAATGAATTACTACATACACAAGCACAGGGTTATATAGCAGTTTCTTCTTCTGGTGAAGAAGGAAGGCAAACACTGAAAAGCAACAATACTACTACTACTATGACATGTCAGAGCCGTGTGAGGAAAGATTCCAGAAGTATGCTCATTTCTGGCCACTGGGTCACCCACAGTTTCAGATTGTTATTGCCACAAAATGTTACAAGAACGCATACAGAAGTTATCCATGAGGGGGAACTGGTAAAGAGCCTCACAGTGTCCTTGTGAGTCCAGATGCACTGAATGAGAGCTTATCGTGTGTTTTCTGAAAAGGCTTGTTATGAGAACAGTCCTTCACAACTATACACAAGTATGTGATAGGATAGAAAATCCTGCAGAAACCAAACACTTGGACAGGAGTTTCTCCCTGTATTAACCTGGACATCACATTTTGGGTTATTTAGACCAAAATACTCAATTTTGCTCTACAAGGGCCTTATATCCACTTATGAAGACATTATACTGCTACTGTTCTATCAAGATTTTAAACGAATATCCTCATATGTGGCTCTAATTTTTCATAAAAACAAAAATAAGGCAAAAAAAAAAAATCTGGTAATTCTTTGTTTTTACATTCATCGGGCCCCAATATGCCCAAATATCAAAGAGAAATTAAAAAAGCATGCCGTAGAAGAGCTTGGATCTTAGGAGGTTAAAGAGTCTTCTGAGGTGAAGAGTTTACTACAGTGCATCAGCTTGCTGTGTCCATCATTTGTCACTTATTTTTGCTCTGAAGGGGATCACAACCTTCAAAGTAGGGGGGAAACAAGTCCTTAAATTTCACTTCATTCTTCAAAGATTCCCGTGCTAAAAATCATTTCCGGAACAGGTCATTCTCCAAATCTGGTGCTTAAGAGGCATCACCCAATTCTGCATATGTGTAAGTCTATAAGAACCAAATTGGTGCCATTGGATGGCTTTAATTTGCGATGGGAGAACAGAGTTGCTTATAGAAAACCTGATATCTGGCCATGACTGCAAGATGAAAGCTTGTGAAATTAAAATCCAGAGCAGAGCCCGAGGTGCACACTGAAAAGTCTCTGAAAATCATAAATTCCCTAAACTCTTATTATTTGGAATGTATAGCAGTACCGTGACTTAAAACTGCAGATTAAAAACAGATTTTATCACTGAAAATTTGAATTTGGGATTTTTGGAAATCACACACACACACCACATCATGCTGACTAAAGAATAGTGATATCATACGGCTCGATCTGTGGAAGTGCATTAGTGCATGTGGCATGGGTAAAATACACATTTGTGAAGGCACCATTAATGCTGAACAATATATGCAGCTATATATCATCATATAGACATCTTATTAAAGGAGGGCCTATGCAAACCGCATTCTGCATGTAGAAGCACAGCTCTGTAAAACAGAGTCTGGGTCTTAAACTGCCACCTGCTGAAAACATTTGGCACATTATGAAACAAAGACAAACAAACCCACAATACAGCAACCTGTTATGAAGCTCAGCTCTAATTTAAGCAAGGATGAGCAATATTTTGCTTTAAGCTACAGGCGTTAATGTCGTCAGTTGGAAATACTCACACTGATGTTAAAAGAATCGTTAAACTGTCCATTTTGTTTTATATTGTTGCACAGCACAAAAAACGAGCCCTAGATTTCAAAACAAGCAAAGTTACATGTTTTCATTTCATTGTATTCCATTTTTCTGTCATTTTATAGTGTCCCTACATAGATTATATATAAAACATGGACACAGCCACCATAAGATTACCCATTAATTAGTGAAATCTCATTGTGATACTCACAACTCATTATTTTCACTGTGGCACTGCTGGTGTTTTGAAACCAGGAGTAATGGGCACGTAGATGTGAGTGCAAAACTGAGAAAAACTAACTACTTGAGACTGAAAAGCTGTTAGTCTGACTCTTAATTTACAAAATGAAACCTTGTTTTATTTGAAATCTCCTGAAACTAGCATTTAAGCAAATAGGCCCGCTGTCTGTTTTGAATGCAAGTTTAAAAGCTCTTTTACAATGGCTTCATTTTTCAGACAATGAAGCTATAGTTATCTTTTAGATAGCATGTAATTACTAACAGAAGTCATGTAGTACTCTTGTCTGTAGATAATCAACACTTAGTATCAAAACATATGCTGTATTTAACTGAGCCAACTGAGACTAGCCTAAGCCTGCCTCTCTTTGTTTGTGCCACTGCAGGTCCCACCAGCATAGAGATGATAAAACAAAGATATCAAAGATCTACAAAACAATGTAACAGATCAAACTAACGCTGAGAGGCAAGGGGAAGAGATTAGATAATTTCACAGACTGCTTCAAGCATGAGAACACCTACCTTTCTATTCAGCCAATGTTATTTTGTACAAGCAGAGTATATGACAGCTCAAAACATCCCCTTTTAAATTTAACAGCAGGCAGGAATAGACACCTCATAACAGCACTAGAGAAGAGATGTCTTAGTTGCTAGGGGTGATGGCATACTCAGAGGCAATTTTACTCTTGATTGATGCAAAGTAATTAGCTATTTCTGGTAAGTCATAAAAAGTAAACAATGAAACACACCGTTAGACCCACGCACGGTGAGGAAATCTTTGCACACGAGCCAACAAGAAGTTACGAAACAAAATAAAAATACACTTTTTAATTTTTTCAATTTTTTTTTACTGGTAAAAGTTTGTAACCTCGCTTAAAAACAAAAGCTACTCAGATTCGTACATGTGAACATACAGTGAGGATTAGGAGATGAAGTGGGAGGTGGGGTATTATAACCTATAGCTGATTAAGAAAGTAGCTTAAGACATCTTGGGGTAAACATTTTATTATTATTAACAGTGCTCTTTAGTGTATGTTGAGACATTCCTGAGGAGCAGATTTGTGGTGTGATGTTTTGAGTGCAGTGTGCTCCTATGTGGACCCACAATACAGTCTGCCACTTTCTGGATCATTTTTGCGCCTGTTTGTGTGCATTCGGAGCAATTACAAGACATAAGAGCACGTGTGTGTGTAGTTTTGTGAATATGAATCAGAATCAGTGTGCCTAAGTAATACGTGCATGCACAGACCCACCGCAGAAAGAGGGTTCCTCAGAAACATTAATATGAGAAAATGTGAGCATGATATTCCATCGTGCAGCAGCGCTCATTAGTGACACCAAACAAACAGGAACATGTCTCTAGCTTACACAAAGACCACTTTGTGAGCCATCCCTTGCAAACACAGAGTTCAAGGAAACGGAAATGTGAGGTTAAAAAAAAGAAGAGAAAAAAAAGCTGAAGTGTAAAAGGGAGGGGGTATGGTTCAAACGTCCACATTAATGAGGTAATTTTTGTACATACAGGCCAACCAGAATGGGAAGGACAGAAGACCATCAGAGCATTAAAATGAAAAAACACTTTCCATGTTTCAAATTCATAGCATAAAGGGTGAGGAAGGAAAAAGAACTTACGTCAAGGTCATCCAGCGATCGCGCCAGGCTGAGACGTTTGGCAGAACGACGTTTAGACGCACGAATAGCGCCTATACCCCAAAACCTGGAACCCTGAAGGCAAGAGTATTTAAATCACCATTACTGATATAACTTTTGAACACAAGACACTGTCTCTCCTAGAAAATCAAGTTACCAAACTTCAACTTAGTAACTGTTAAACTACTGTCACTGACATCTATTTATCTACAGAAATTTTTTGCTTATTTAACTGTAAAACACAACATTTGCTATGACTGTCGGAGATAATGTCATAATTTTCCGAGAACTGAAGTGTTTGTGACACGTTTTTGCCCGGAGAGTCAAAGATAATGGAGTTACTCGCGGATAGGAGAAAATGAAAATGTAACAGTATAAGAAAAGTGAGAATTGAATTTGAGATGAGTTTGTTCAAACACATCTTTCTGGGAATCTAAAATGATCCGCGAGATCTGACAGATTTCTCTCCTGGTGCTTCTACATTCAGATATAATTGCCCACTAATGTCACAGTCTCTCGGACTGCAGATGGAAACACAATCGCTAATATCTTAAAGATACTGCATTCTAACCAGCCACCGCATACTCTTGTGACTGGAGAGGTTTTGTGTCTAATGCTTGCAGATAATTACTGCTGCATGACATGGGCTCTACCCTGTAATTTGTCTGGCTTCCTGTTCAAGATAGTCTTTTTTTCTGATCTAATGCAAGCTGCTGGGAAAAGATGCAATCAAGCTCTGACTTGGAAACACAGGGCAATGCTTCTCTTAAAGAAATAAACTTAAATAAAAACTCCAAAAAATATATCACATGAGATTATTCTGTAGCCAAACTTAATCTAAAGCCCGCTGCATGTGTCCCTGATTACAAAGTTATTTACAAACACAAGCTCGCCTACATGCTGACTAATTCGAGTCTGTTGCTTAGTGAAAAAGCCGACTTCAGAGATACTTTAGACGTGTAATTGTGGTCCTTGGAGCTCATGGATACACAGGGACATCTTGTGGACAAAGAGGAAACCAACAGTAAAAAAAACCTCTTTATAGAGTTGCACATTAACTTTCAGCAGGTGTTTTCTGAGCTCAATTGACACACTGCACCAACTGAGTGTTGAGCAGTGAAGTTTTATTTCATGTTAGGTGCCACCAAAAACAGACTTACTAACACCACCTTGATGTCGGGAAACTCAATTCTTTCTGAGCATTTAATAGTTCAAGAGCCACTATAAGCACAGAAGCAGATGCTCTTGCCTCAAGGTGACAGGAATAATAAACTTTACATTTTAGCAAAGAAACCTGCACAGCACTTAAGTAAAATCATTTAATTCAACAAGAATACAAAAAAAAAAAGTTTTAAAGAGTTTGTGAAAGACAGGACACCTCATCCTTGTTGCTGATCACATAAAATGTCTCTGTCAGGACACCTATAAAGATCCTATAAACATCACCGGGTACTTCAAGAGGACATATTAAGGACCTACTGCAGGGACGTCATTTCTGACTTGTATTCTAGCTTGCTAGAGATTTGCATGACTCATACCTCAAAATAATCCTTATTAATTTGATGATGGGCCTTGGTGCAGTTGCTCAGTTCATTCTCAGTCTGAAATAAACTATTTTACGTCCTCCCCTTTAAAACTACTTTCTTGGATATGCTGCAGCATACAAAGAGCAGGTAGTTGGGCTGCTGTGTGCCATTTTTAATTTGAGCATCTGCAATTTTAAAAGTACATATGAGATAAAAACAGGGGGAAAAAGGCATATAATGGCTCCCTCACACGTGAAATTAAAAAAATATTTTCTAACATTTTTGCCCTTTTTTGTAAATAACTATCAAGAAATTTTAACCTTTTGGGTTCAAAAACATGAATAATACATGATAAATATATGATTTTTCATATTTGACTCTTGTGGAAGTTAAATGCCTGAAACCTGTATTTTAGATCACAGGTCATTTATACATACTCATAAACCTCATTAACTACTTCAATGGCAGCATAAGAAATGTTTATTTTTAAATTCTTTAGATTGCAGCTTTAAAGTAATAAAAAAGAAAGAAAGAAAGAAAGAAAGAAAGAAAGAAAACAAGAAAGAGTGTCTTACTTACATTTCTAGTGCTGCCATCCTTTTGCTGCTTCTGTCTCTGTTCTACAAACTTTCTGGTCCATTCCTCCCTGGGAGGCAGCATCATGACTTCAGCTGACTGGTACCTTTCCGAGGGTATCTGGCTCATTGGAGGTGGCAGGTTATTGGTGCTGGCACTAAGACTATTGTGTGAGGGCCAGTTGTTGTTGGATGTTTCACATGGTGCCGGATCACTACTCAGGACTTTTGGCCACTTTGGCTTTGAGAACCACCGTTGGCTCCCTCTGAGAGGATCTCCAGAGAAGTTTGTTTTTTTATCCAAACGCATAAGAGGTGGTGGGGGCTTGAACTGGAACTGTAGTCTGGGTGGGGGTCCTCCATAAAAGCTAACTAAAGAATCTGGGCCAGGTAATGACTCTGAAAGGGAATCTGTGCTGGTAGTGTTCTCTGGATTAAGTTTTTGGCCATTCTTGGAGAGGGTTATTGGGGTGAGGCCCTCAGCCGGAGGATAATCCCATGGACAGCTGGGGAGGTGGGCCCCAGGATGGTTTTGGATCACCGAAGGGAAATCCCTGTCCGCTCTCTCCTCAGGGGGAGAAACATTTCCAATACCACTGTCCCCATTGCTGCTGGCACTGCCACGTTTGGCAGTGCTGACGTTCTCCTTGGCATGCTCCTGGGCTTCTGCGTCCAGTTTCACTCTTAGTCTTTCCACAGCCTCCCCCATGTCGCTGTAAAGTACTGTTACAAAGTTAAGAACATCCGGGGGAGTCTGTGGGAATTCCAGGCAGCCCGAGGCATCTGGATCTGGAGTGCAGTTGAAACCAAAACGGCCAGCAATCCCAGTGTGATCCTTGTGATTTCCCAGATCTGGGTCAATGAAAAAAACATGGCAGGAGGCACGCAGAGGACTATCTTCTGGCACGCGGCCATTAATAATATGCCCTGTGGTGACCAGGCAAAAAAAACGTGGGTCTTCAGTACACACAGCCCCCAAGACCAGGTTCTCAGCAGGGAAAGCTGCCAAAACAGCTCCAGCGTCGTCACAAAGACGAATGCAATCAAACATGATCTTCATCATCACAAGGGTATGGGTGTCCTGCTCAGTGCCCAGCTGTCGGATTCTCTCCAGAATGGCCTTTGAACAGTCCTCTGATTCACTAGTGTTCAAAATCAGCTCTGTGGAGCTCAGGTAGCCAACCACCAAAGTCATGTTCAAAACACCCCAGTCTGGATTGGCTTCGTCTGTAATAACAGAGTCTGCATCCCCAGACGTGGAAGTCTCCTCCCTTGGCTGCTCAGCTAAAGCACTCCACTGCTGTGACCACTGTGACATATCCGGCTCTGAAACCGGCCTCTGTTTGGCGGCAACCGAACAACTCGCGTTAAAGGAGGAGTTGCTTGAGTCATCTGAGACGGTGCGGAAAACACTTGCCTTTTGGAAAACGCCACTTTTCTGAGCAAACCCAAATTTCACATCATTAAGGATTGGATTTCCCAACACTCGGCCTTCAGCCTGCACCACCAAGCACAGGGGTCCTTTGCAGCTGCCAATCAGCTGCACCACAGCCTCATGAGAAGCAGTAGACACGTCACTTCCATTGATGACCATGATGCAATCTCCTTGTCTGAGCCCTACCAAGTATGCCGGGCTTCCTTCCAGGATGCCGCTCAACATGCACGGCCTCTGTCCTGAAATAGTAAAGCCATATCCAGCCCGACCACGGATGACCTCCACGCTCTTGAACTCGCCGGATGCATTCATATCCAGACGCCTCCTCGCGCCCTCAGGCTGTCCCTGTATCCTCATCTTTGTTGCCGCATGTGGGAACTGAAACACTTGCCCGTTGCCAACACTATTGTGTTGTTGTCATCTTATGGTAACACAAAGCAAAACACAAGGACAAAAAGTAAAGAAGACGACATGTTTTTCCACCACATCAAATTGTTCAAAGACTTAATAAATTACAACTCATGCATTAAAATGTCAAAAATACTTGCCAATAAACGACAGCTCTAGAGTTCTTTGTGAAAACTAATGGGAAGTTCTACAGCACATTTTATTAATTACATTAAATGGTTATTTTATTGATGAATACTGCTAATAAATAATGTAAAGACCATATACTGAAAACAGAATAACATTTTTTTAAGTAGTGTTAGAAAAAGCAGGGTGTTTTTCTAGCTTTCTTTGCTCTCACCTAGTCAACAAATTAATTTAATTTAATCAGTTTCATTTAATAACCAAGTAACGCAACCCACATCAATCTTATTTCTGCAATTATCTGTCAGAGCTAAAACAGAGGCAGCTTTTATGTGCAAACACGGCTCGCATATTACTCCCAGTCACCCCTCCACCCACTCCCCAAAACACACCGCCAGCTGGCTCCCTGCTCACCACCACTTTAATGAAGGACTCTGGTGTCGGTAAGCCACAGTTTTTAAATGTTCCAACACTTAAGTCACCGCCCGAGTCATTTTATGAGGGCAAAAAAACCGAAACAAAAATAGCGAAAGCTAGCTCCTGCTTTACTTTTTTCAGAGTTTTGGCAACTTTAAGGCGACAAACAATGTTAACGTAGCTCGAAACTTTGACAACAATTAAGACCTTATCGGGAAAAAAATTTAACAGTACCTGCTTTTAAAGTTGTGCCAGAAAAAAAAGCCCACGGGTTTTACGTTTACGTTAACACGAGTCTACCACGTTTACATTTTCCGCTTCACGCGTCCATTTTTTTTTCTCTATTCTCTCCCTGCAGTGATTCGGTACTCCATATGGCAGAGCTCGAGGGCACCACCTCCATCCATTCACTCACCACGGAAATCACAAAGCGTCTTTCACTGTAACCATGACAGCGTAACGTCTCCGGAACATGTGACTCCTCCCACTGGCCAATCAGCATCTCCTTTGCGTTCAATATTCAAACAGTGGGAGTGACGCTATTGGCTGACAATGATGGCAGTTGACAAGCTTCATTTTTCCCTTAAGTAAAGTAAAGTATGTATATATTTTTTTATTTAAATATGATATTTTTAATAAATAACTCTGCTTAAGTATACAAGTGAGAGCACAGAAAGTTCTCTGGAGACTCTGTAATCACCCCTTACATATGTCTAAAAGGAGGAATATAATGAAATTTAAAAGGCACTGCCCATGCAATGGTGATAAGTTGATCACTTAAAAACCAAAAAGTAAAAATAAAAAAGTTCTTACCCATATGACTCTGCGGTTACTGCAGTATGTCTCATCCACTTTGCCTCTGGTTAACTCCTTCCCCTCCACTCGACTGCGGCTCTTTACGGCGGATGGTGTGTAAACACTAACTCTGGTCAAAGGGCTGCAACGGTTGCCTCACCCCTGGCCTTACTACTCATGTGCGGTGTAGCTTACTCATTTGCAAGAAGCTGACAGCGGTTTTGACAAACCGCTATATAACAACAGGATTAGAAGTCTAATGCAATGACGTTGCACTTTATGATTTATTTATTACGGCTGTGAGCAATGAGCATACTATGCAAACACAGGCCACACAGTTCAGTGTGTTATAAGGAAACAAACGATGTTGCTTTTTCATTTTCATGAAGGAGTGACTTCCTTTGAGCTGGTGTAATGTGTGATGGAACTAGCCTAATCCCCCCTATTTCTCCAAATCCTCTTAAAATGGGCTGAAAGGCAAAGACCTTAATATTTCAGCTAACGTCAGCCTCCACCCTCTGTGTATTTTGCATCCCAATAATTGTACTGTAGAGTCACAGAGATGGAGGATGTTAGAGTGAAAGACAGCAGCAGGTTATCTTTGCATAGTTGTCAGTTCTCAAGAAACAAATCTGCGGGTTTCTGCCTTGAATGAAAGCTTCCATATATATCAAATCCTAAAACTAAATGCTGTAAAAATGCTATTATATGACTTTTATTAGCCACTATCAGTGTCTTTGTTATGATACAAATAGAAGAATCTGTCTGACTTGTCAGTCTTATTATGACTAATGACCCATATTCCTAGAAATTTTTATATGGATATCAGTATAACACTATAAATATCAAGGTTACCAATCACTCTGTCACATTCTCACGCAAAAAAAAAGTCAGGAATGTTTCATTAAAGCTACTATTTTGCACAAAAAGACATAGTCAAGGTTTCTTTTTCTGAGAAATCTCAAGCAGCTTGTGTTGCCATTTGCTGGCAGCTCTTTACCAAATGACTGCAGTAACAGTGGGGATTACCGCCTAAATTCCTGGTTCATGGTTGCTACAAATTGCCCTGTTTTGGCATCAGACCTCCCATGTAACATGTAATTATCCTGGCAAAGAATAAAAAATGATGGCTGTTGTTCCCACAGTGATTTTTATTAGGGTACTTGGCAAATTATCAAGAAATTTTATACAACTGTTCCTAAAATGAAAATGTACAGTGGAGCCTGACTTAATGTTGATGCTAAAGTGCTAACAAATGCAATAACATGTTTATCTTCTACAAATGATGCTCCTTCAGAAATGGCAAAAGCCTGTATTCATGCCTGTCTCTACCATTTCTACACAGAGCTTTACTCACAATAGGATAAACCTGGAATGCCAAAATAAAATACATCATTTTTTTGTATTCAACAAGGCTATAGGTGAGGCAATGCCCCCCAATAAAAAACAAAACAAAACAAAAAAACACTTTATGGTTTTCCCGGGTCCTTCACACCGCTCTGACCCCATGTGGCTGATGCAGTGGCGGGAAGCTGGATCATCTTCTCCAGGAGGTTCATCATGCGCTCCTGCAGCTGCAGGCACTGGACCTGGAGGAGGTTCTGTTGGTGCACGGCTCGACGCACCTCCCTGCACGTCTCCTCCATGGCCCGGCTCGACTTCTTCTGTTGCTGCAGCATAGCCTGCAAGACTCGCAGTTTCTTCCGCTTCAAGGACAGGTGCTTGCTGGCCTTCCTCTTCCTGGCCGAGATAGGATGTGAGCTGGGGGAGCAGAGAGGGGAACCTTTCAGAGCAGGCAGTGCCTGGTAAAAAGAGATCACACTGGGTTTGCATTTTCACAGGTTAGTTCCACGACCTTCGACATAACATTGGTTTGTGTGCATCGGCTCCTTGCGCCGAAGGCAGAAATCATAGAAGTAAACCATTGCAAGTGTTTTACAACCAGCTACTCTGGACTGCATTTAAAGGGAGTGAAACATGGCTTATTACTGGTAGCTACAATCTACAGATTTTTCTGACAATTAACACAGACAATTGAGAGGCACAGTTTTAATAAGAAGACAGCCCTGAGGACACATCAGCTGGATGCATGTTTCTGATTTTGCCTAACCAGTACAGGCAGATTGTGGGCTGCAGCTTTCTGGAGAAGCAGCATGAGTAGGGATGGGTATTGATAAGATTTTCAGAATTCCGATCCAATTTCGATTCTGTTTAACGATTCGATTCTCTTATCGATTCTTTTTAAAAAAGGAGAACACTAAGGTCGATAAGCTTAGAACTTTGTTTTATATCTTCTCTTTGAACAACATAGAAATTTAGGAGTAACATGGCCTTACAAACCCAGCAGTGAGATCTTAAGAGATCCACAGCCTACGGCTCTTCAATGGGGTGTCACAGGGTCCCCAGGAAAAAAAAATTGTAAATGTAAAATAATAAAATAAATATTCTTCTGTAGCAATAACAAAGTATAACATAAATTATTCAGTAGCCATTGCACAAGAATATCCAGTAATGTCCCTGCCTACAATTAAACACATCTGCTGTGGCAAATGGGTGCAAGCCTTTTGCCACAAACTTAGTCACTGCTCGGTGACATTCGTGTATCCTGGCCTGAAAGGAGACGCTACCAGTAGACTGCAGCGAGAACTGCCAGCGTCTGAACCAGCCAGACTCTGTCTCTCTCTCTCATCATGGTCACCTAAATGCACAGTAATGGCAGGTTTTGTAATAAGGCAGATCGCGCTAACATAATATGCACTGTTAGTTGATTATTTACCTGCCGCATTAACGGGAGAGGACGTGCAAACGTTACCGCTGCTGCTGGGTTGAGATTCACGAGTCCGGAGCGGAATTAAAAACACGACATTCATTTAAGGTTATCGTGTGTTTTGTGAGCAAATGCTTTTGCATATTCGTAGTGTTTCCTCCCTGAAATGAAATATCTACTTTGCAAGTATTGCAAGTTGCCCTGTTGTCATTCATTCTCGTAAAGTATAACCAAACTTTTGAGCGTTTGAGCCGCTAGGCGCCGTGTTTTCCTGCCAGGTAAATGACGCTCCGCAACGTGGTGACGTCATTCGCGGCGACTGAAATCGATAAGGGAATCGTTTGCAAAAACGGAAAACAATTCCAAGGAATTGAAACAGTGGGAACCGGTTCTCAGCAAGAACCGGTTTTCGATGCCCATCCCTAAGCATGAGTGAGCGTTTGCTGTGGTTTGCCACAGGAAACTAATGGTAACAACAACAATACTGACAAGAAAACACATCCAGATTGAATTTTAGTGCATCAGAGTGATGAGGGTTTTTTTTAAAGCAAGAACTTTTTGACTCTTTTTTTTTTTTGGTTTTAGGGTTAAAGAATTAGGGTGAATTTAAGACTTTAGCACTTAGCTGTTATGGCTAAACGTAGAGTTAAGTGGCTTGGGAATGCATGAATGTCCCCAGAAAGATAGTGTGTGTGTCTGTCAGTGTGGAAACACTTTTAACAAGGAACTACATTTAGCCCCCCCAAAAAATGAGAACCGCTAATCTAAACAACCTCAAAATTGAGCACTGCCCTTGCCAGAGTCCCCAGCGACAGACTCACCAAGTCTGGAGTGGATCAGAGGAACAGACAGACCTACACAGATTATTAGTAAGTAAGTAAAGTAAGTATACTTTACAGAAACTAACAAAACTGTTAAAACGCAGAGAGAAAAAAGCAATCGTGTATATAATTTTAGCATTCAAGGTTTAAATAAAGCATAGCAACAAGTAACCCAACTGAGGAAAGGTAGTCACTTTCAGTTATAGCTGGCAAGCTGAAAACTGCCTAAAACTGTATATCTGGTGGGTTGCTTCTCTGAAACAACAGCATACAAAGGTCAGTTCATCTATTATTATCTTTATGAGTGTTTCAAAAGTGCACATATTCACTATGACACACACATGCACTGTGTGTCTCCTCTATTTCCTGTTACCTGGAGCCCTGTGTGTGCTCACTATCAGAGCTCAGCGAGTCCAGCTCTTGTTTGATCTCCATCTCGTCCGAGGAGCCTGTGTACTCTGGCAGGAATCCCATCAGCCCCTCCTCTGACTGTGGCACCAGGTTGTCTGTCGACTGGGAGGAAGTGGAGGGACCCGCTGCAGAGGCCTGAAACTCCAAAGAGTTCACCCTGCCGTTCTCCAGCGGCTTGGAGAGGATCTTCTCTATGGCCTTGTAGTACGGCCAATCCGGCGCCTCGCTGCCTTCGCCAACTGTAGCTTTCAGTCGCCTGTTAAAGCAGAGAAAATGTAAAACAAAAACAAAAAAATGGGGGGGGTGTTGGTCATGCAGCAGCTGGAGCCACGACTTTGGACCGGGGTTTTGCACTTGCCTGTACTGAAAAGACATATTGGTGATTTTCATCTTGATCTCTTCCTTGAAGCGCTGCTCTCCTGTCAGCTGAAAGAACCTCTGGGACATCTTCTCGTAAACCTTAGCGTTCCTCTTGCTCATTTTCAGCTCGTTGTGGTGTTCCTCCCACACGTACAGGAGGGCTTTCATTTCGCCATCGGTCCAGTTCGGGGCCCGTCTGTGTTTCTCACTGTGGCCTGGCATCAGGTAGCTGAAACCATCCTCTGATGCCATTTTTTTTTAAAAATTTTTTAAATGACTCTCTTGACCTGTGCCGGTTCTGTTTGCAGAGCTTTAGAGGTTGGTTTTGAAAGCCTTTTACTGTGCTAAAGAGCCGTGTTGAGTCTCCAGTAATGGAGGGATAGAAGCAGGAAGGCACACACACACCACCACCCTGCCTGTGCCTTTCCCCCTAGTCTAGCTGAAAGAGGACTCAAAATGGGGCCTAAGGCAGGAGAGGAATCCGGTTAAAAGCTTTTAGTGGTGCGTGATGTCACCGTGACATCAAGTTGCCCTGGCAACGGTGAGGGAGGCCCTTTATTTTCCCTCCCCTCTCCTCTAACCACTCCCATCTGCTCTCTCTCCCCTCCATTCTGCTTCACTGGAAGCACAAAAAGCTTTTAGTTGAAAGGCAGCAGTGTGAGCGCACAAGACTGCTGATGGTTTTGAAATATGAGCCTCCGGGGAGGGGAGGAGGGGTGGGAGGGGGAAAAAAAGCACTGAGAAGGAGGAGGAGGAGGAGTGGAGACCATGGGTATGTGTTTCCCTGGCAACAAGGCAGTGGATTTGGTAGTCAGCCAGCACTCTGCTCCATTTAAAAGCTTTTAATAATACACAAGTCATTTTGAGATGAGGAGAGGGAGGATTTGCTTTATCTGGCAGGATGCGGGGAAAAAGAGAGCAGAAACACTCGCAGCCTGCAATTCAGACCTGAGAAAGCAAGCCCAGGCATCGCACCGCAAAGCTGTGAAGCTCTTTCTTTTAGGTGGGGATAACAAAAGGGAGACATCAGACGAAACGGCAACGTGTAGTGATCAACTGCAGGCAACCATCGAAGCAACATAACATGCTGTCTCCTGTAATCAGCTTTCTTTTCATAGTCATGGTCAGCAGACAATGGACCCCTGCAGAAAGGGTTTCTCTGACCATTTGGGGACTCCCTCCCCCCCCCCCCATTCCAGTCTCTGCAAAGGGCGGCTCTCCCCTGCCCCTGTGCGCATTAACCAGTTTATGTGCATATTTCTTTCCTTTCCCTCTACCTCCCCTGGTCTCATGTTTCTCTCAGTAGCATTTACGCACTGAAGCCCCACCGTCGTTCACACACAGACAGCGAGTTGGCAGCAATTCAGCCCCTGCTTTGTCTCCCACATTTTTATTTTTATTTCTTTTACTTTTGCCACCTTAAAACTGGCAATGCAGCAATAACCATCATGTATTCTCACTTTAGGTGCATTAGTGCCATTAGCTGCATTGCGTCCAGCTTAACTCAGTTGCAGGCTGATTAGATCTTTAACCCATCTGCTCCCCACTAACCTGACAGGCGGGCGCTGCATGTTCATACCGCTAATTGGCAGCTTTGCCCGATCCATCACATCTGTCACTTAAGATAAATCTCTGCCGTTGCAGAAATGGAAACGCAAACGAAAGTTGACGTGAAAGGTTCTCGGTGTGCTTGAAGAAATGTGACTGACACTTAAAAAGATTTTTTTTGAAAGGGTTGCAATCGTTACCCCGTCGCGTTTTTGCTCCGGATTAAACAGTTGATCGTTTTTTGACTGAGTCTCAAAATATTAAAAATAATCTGTCACTTCGGCTTATTTCAGCATCACGCCCCGCCCCCTCCTCTCTGTCTTTCCTCTGCGGTCCTTTATGATTGCATTTTAGTTACCGTTGTGCATTTTTTCATTCAATAAGGTGGAGGTAATCCAGACTAGTAATCCAGGAGCCAGACTAATCTGCGGATAAACGGTTTGATGCACTGCTCACGTCTGCAGGCAGAAGTCACCGTTGTGAGTGATCAGTAAAATAGAGCCACTTGGTAAAGATAAATAAATAAATAAATTGTATATATGTAAACAACGCATACTCGGAGATCTCGTTAAGGAATCTTTCATTTCTAATTTCACCTCACTCACAGTGTAGTTTGTATTCACACATAAAGCATTTCAGAAATGATCAAATGTTGGATTAAAATGTCCTATCAGCCGATTTAACAAAGGTTTTCAGGAGAAACTGAACAACTTAAAATCTAATACATCCAGTCTCCTTTATAGGCATGCTGCTTATTTTTCATGCACGCTGTAAATGGTAAATGGCCTGTTCTAATGAGCCTTGATTTCTGCTGCGGCATTCAGATGGTACAGTCATCTTGCCTTAATAGTTCAGGCTGCCAGTGGTTTAATGGTGCAGGGATTTAAACACCACAGCATACCTGAGTGTTGTTGCTTACCCTGTCCATTCCTTTATGACTGCAGTGTAACTATCTTCTGATATCTGCTTCCAGCAGGAACACAAAGCTCACATCATCCTTAACTGATTTCTTGAACATGACAATGAGTTCTTTATACTCAAATGTACTCACGGTCACCAGATCTCAATCCAACAGAGGAACTCAGGGATGTGGTGGAACAGGTAACTTACTGAAGTGCTCAGATTACTTTTTGTCTTAAGTGATATCGTGTGGCCTGCTATTGGTAGCATTGAACAAAAGCGTCATGTAAATTGTACCGGAGTGGAAAGTACCTGTTAGCTACAAAGAGCAGACATACCTGCTAGCTAAACACAGCTCTACAACCTTCACGACACATCAAGGAGGAGAATGGTGCTAATGCTAGGATATCAACTTATCAACTTATATATCATTTATCAACTTTCCCACAAAATTTGGTGCCAAATTTTGTGGGAAAGTTGATAAATGCTTCCAATATCAACTAGCTGTAAAATTAGCTAAAGTCAACGCATCCCGAAGCAGACTTACAGTAAGCTAAATTCCCCTGAGCAATATAACAAATGTTTGAAATATGGTGTTAATTTTTCTTATCACAAAAATAACTATAATAACAAGTTACTTTATTTAATAAGTAAAGCTGTAATATCTAGCTAACTTTTTAATAGCGTCAGTGCTACAACTCACTGCTAATGTTAGCAGACTCAACACAGACATTACTACTGTGCTTGGTCACACACCGGGACTGCTTCTTATCAAAAGCCACTAAAATTTAACCCCGATATCATTTGCTTTTTTGTTTTGTTTTTAATATACCTGTTTGTAATAAGTTTTTATCTTAGCAAAACAAAAGTTTAAAGAGCTACCTTCCAATAAAGTCAAATAGTCAGACTTGATCATCACTTCTTAAAAATAAAAAAATAAACCAGTTGAGGCTTCAGGCTTTCTCTTTGAACCTTAGAAAAATGTTTAATGCAAATTTATGCACATAAAACATATACATAGAATACAGTGCATACATAAAATATCATAAAGTAAAAATGCTTTTGATGTTGGCCTACATTAGTATGTTGACACATACTGCTGCATTTCTCTTTAACATAACAACCTGGTCCACAGTGGACCACTTTGGCCCAAGCTGGACCCACATCAAGATAGTGTTTTAGAACCGCGCATGGCAAAAAACAAAACATGACAAATACAACCGCTGACCACATTCTGTAGTGTGATTAGAGCATTTGAGGCTGGTGTGTATCCTACACGATAAAAGGAAAAAAATACAGTAGATACAAGCTGTTTCCTTTTGACACTAAGTAAAAAACACTGTGCAAATCTGAGCTCAGGCAGGAGGTCCAATCCTAGCTTTTGGGGAATTTACGCCTCCTAGGGGGGTAATGGATTAATCCACGATAGGGTTTCCTCTATCAGTCATTAACATTAATGCAGATACAAGAAGACATAGAAAGCTGTTAAATACACCCATGCTCTCAGGGCCAAAGGATTCAGGAATGTCAGCTTATTTCTTAAATAGAAAAATACTAAAAAAAATGATTGTTTTTAAAGAAAGGGGCTGGTAAATGGCATATAAAGTATCAGGCAAACTCTGGTACACCAGCAGCTTATCTAAACTTCCCTCCCATGTCTTTGTCTGTCAAGCCAAACCCAAAAACAATACAATGGAACACAGCATATTAAACGAAATGTGAAATTATAGTATAAAAAACATGGATTAATGGAACCGATATCATATAATATATGAAGTATTCATAACATACAAGAACACAAGTTAAAAATCAAACCTAAAAAGGAATGTAGTTCTGGAAAAGTACCACTAGAGGTCAGCAAATATCCATGCTCAGATATCCAGTCAAACATTTGGAGGATTTATCTGCTTCTGCTTGTGGACTAACACTTTAAAAACGAACCCACATTAATTTCTTAAATTTCACTTCCATTCGGTTCAGCAGCAGCAGGAGTGGTAAACACTTCATCACTTAAGAAAAACAAAATCAGTTAGTTACATTCTTGATATGAAGTCTGACAGTATAAATGACAGTTTTCGTTCCCCCCCACAAACTAACAATGACTCGTATGTGCACAGTGGTCTCAAATGTCTCACTGAGTAACATCGGCAACCTTGACACCATTACTGCATCAGGAAAGAAAATGATTCCCCACGTACGTATCAAAACTGACTCATGCAGTCGTAAGAGAAAAAAAACAAAAATTGAGTCGCAGCAAATTCTGCTGAAGCTATTTCTGTTGGGGCTTTTGTTTTATAGTCCTTCTCCATCATCTGGTGTAAAAGTTTCCTCTGTTCGTTTCGTCACACTTTGAAAAGAACTGGTCCGTCTAGCTGCGGATCCCCGTCCCAGGATTGTGTTTAAAGACTCACGTCTGGTATCTTCTTGTGTCTTCAGTGCTGTGAATGTCTCTGCTCAGTCTCTGGGTAGACACTCCTCCTCGGTGATGCCCTGAGCTTTGAGCTCTTCGAGGACATTGTCCAGGTGGCCGGGGTCGGGGTACCCGTGGCCCGTGAGGTTGGAGCCGAACTCGGTCTTGTGATGCACCTCGTTCCAGATGACCGTGTCGCTCTCACCTGTAGTGCTCGACGTACCCACAGAGAAAATGAGCCTACGATCCCACGCTACCAGAAGCAGCCTCAGAACCTGGAAAGGGTTAATAAAGAACACGTGTTAATATATGACCATCTTACCCATCTGAAATTCAAAAGAAGAGACATTTCTATGTATACCTTGCGTCCCTTCTCGCTGTCAGGAAGGTAGCAGTGTCTGGGGAACCCACGTGCAGTGAAGGGTTTGCCTGGATTTGGGTGCTCTGGGCCCTGAAGACCAGAAGAAGAACAGTTTGTCACTTCATTCAAAAAGAGACGCATTTATGCTTCTTTTGCTGCTAGCACCACATAAACACCGATATACTGAATCTACCTGGATGCCAGGAGGGATGTTGTATATGATCCGGATGGTTTTGCAGTCTGGGTGGCCAGGCAGGGAGTGTGGGATGACATGGTACTCCATCTTGCCGGGTGGCTGGTTGCCCGTCTTTACTCCGTAAATGGTCTTGCAGGTGGGACACTGCAGGCTGCCGTCCTTGTTGCCGTTATTGTACATAGCAACGAGGCACTGCAGGTGGTACTGGTGACCGCATTGTGCCAGACGACCCACCGACTCGGCCCTGGAGATGCCACCCACACCAGGACCTTTGTAGCCCGATGGTCCGGGCAAGGCCTCCATACAGATGGTGCAATCCTGACATAGAAAGATAAAGGACAGTTTGAGTTCTGTCCACTGCAGAAAGATTTTCAAATTATCAGCACGTGCCACATCATGCTGTTTGAGATAATACCGGTATTTTATGTTATCAGATATCTGTAATCCAGCGACTCCAGACATTGGAGTGCTTACGTTTGACTTGCGCTGTGTCACTACTACTGCACTACAATAAATGCTGCTCCCTGCAAGCTGCAATTAAAGGTAAAATGTTATTCAGGTATTTTTCCCTATATCATCAGAAATATCGTTGTCACAAATTTCCCTAAAATATCACGACACAATGTTGAGGCTACACTGCGCAGCTCTTTTTTAATGTTTGATCACCTCCCAACAACTTTCAGCACGTGTCATGGCTTTGAGCAGCATTAGTACGCCTTCTACACTTCTACCACGTAAAAATATGGACACCAAAACAACTCTACTATGTAATTTGCTCCTGAAACTGAGAATAGTGCAGATGTGGTTATTTTCCCTCCCACCTTTTTCAGTTATATAATCAGGAGTATAAGTCCTGAGCCTCAAAGAGAGAAATTTGGCCCAATATTTTAAGTTTTTGCTGTATTTTGCTCTGAAAGTATTTTAAAAGTTATTAAGAATGAATCCCATCAAAGTCCAACATCATTTTACTGGTCATTATTGTCCCAAACACAGGCTCTGTTCTATACGTTAGATTTCTAAGAGATGTTGCTGGAAGCTATGACGTGTCCATCATAAATAGACTTGCTAGCTAAATGCCCTCCATAGGGAGAGAACTCACCTCCTCTGGGGGGTTTCGCACTTTCTGGAGGTAGCGCTTCACCACTTCCTCTGGAGTCTTGCCTACAGACAGAAACACAAAATTCAGTGAGAATTTCATTATAGTCACAAAGCACATTTGCTCTTCTTCAAATCACAACTAGCTCACCTTTCCGGGCCTGTTTCTTTGTGGTCTTGCGACAGCAGTGGCCCAACCCCGGGACAGGTTTGAGGTCGCTCTTGCTGACAGGTGGAGGATGAAGCACCAGCTTGGGAGGGCGGGTCAGGCAGACAGGAAGCCCTGCTGCGCTCATCAAGATGCCTGTTATACCTGAATATAGCCAGAAGAGGGGGCATGAGACATACTACTCATACATTCCTATTACATACACAAAGCTGGATGAGCTCTTGTGTTATGAGAATGATCCAGTCTAAATCATCTGGATTGATTCAGGTAGTTGGCATAGGTTACCTGCCAGTGCAGGATGTACAGGACTGGATCCATTCAGGTTCTTCACTGGAACTGTTGGCACTCTGCAACAAGGAAAACAAAGCTGTATGAATCTACTGATGGCTGACACAGGCCAGGTCACCTCCACGCAGACTGAAGAAATCTGATGAGTCACCTGTGAACAGGTGCAGTTAGATACAGCAGATGCTCGCCTCCACCTTACTTAGTGTCAGCAGGTTAAGGAGCTTTTGCCGAGTCAAGTGGAGAAACAAACACGGATTGACATGCTGCCCTATAATTGCCACATATGTTTGGGATTAAATGGCAGCACCAGAGCCTTGGCTGCTTTATTTTCTCAGTAACAATACTTGTAATATCCCAGGGTCGGTGATCACAAAATTATAAACACTTTAAGCTAAAATCCATCAACTCCAACAAAAGCAGCTTTGATTTTTATACAAGGAGGTGACATGATTGTTCATTTTAACCTCCAGTTTTTGTTCAAGATATTTAAAAATGCTGTTTAGTATGTCAAATTTGTTATGAACATATTGAAATGCTACAGTAACTTTAAGCACAGCTGTAATGTGTATAGCACACAGGGAGAGTCACGGCTGTGTCTGACCCATCAGACGAGCGTACTTACGGTCTGCCACTTTTGATAACAGTCATCGCTCTTGCTCGAAAGTGCCAAAAACCACAGATACGAGTCAAAAATATTCCAGCAGCGATATGCAGATGATACGTTTTTTAAGCTTCCGCTCCACTGGTTTCTCACTCTTCTGTTCTTTAGTGTGTCAGTGTGTCTGCCCCCGTCTCCCTCTTCCTCTGCCTGTGTGCCGGTGTTAGATCGCTCTCCTCTTTTATAGGCCTAATCCACCTGTTTCCATCTGGTGGCTAAACTCTGGTTGTAGGCCAGAGATTCGTTACAGCAGGGATTACCTGTCAGATGCTACATCACACTGCCAGGCTGTCATAAGGCAGCACCAGGTTGGTGACTGTACGAGTTACAATATGGCGATACAAAAGAATCCCTCTGACTTTAAAAAGCTGATTTAGTACTCTGATGTCGTTAGTGAATCAACATGTACTAAATCTGAAAATCACAAACATAACTGAGACCAGCCCGTCCGGCACCAACTACCACACCATGATCAAAGTCACTTAAATTATCTTTCCTCCTGATTCTGACGCTCAGTTTGAAGTTCAGCAGGTCGCTTTGACCACAGCAAAATAGACATGCATGTTAGGGTGACTGGTTTACATGTGGGGTAAACACAGCAGATATAGAGTGTAAAATAAAGGACTCTGTGTATGACTGAAAATGTGGTTTCTAGTCTAAAGTGTTTCGAGTAAGACTACAAAAGCAAACATAAGGCCCTGGTTCTAGAATTGGCCTAGTAAAGACTCCAATCCGGCCGGCTGGATATATGAAGGAGGGCATACATTTTGGATTTTTAACTGTACTTTTAAGTTTTAAAGCTTTTCCTGCTGATAAAAAACCTCCCCCACAGCCATTCATACTACACCAAAGTAGTCAAGTGAGTGTAAACAATCAAGTGACAGACAAGTTCCTGTTTCTCATCATCTATTTCATCTATTAGAGATTTCAAAGATTTTTTTTTTCAATCAACAAAAACTTTGTTTTATAAATACAGGACAGTCTGGGCAGAACGTTTTCTGTAATTATACTCCTTTATCACGTAGAAAAACTGAGAGTACTTTTATTTCTCTTTGTATAAGTTGATTGTGTTTTTGGTAGTCATCAAATTCAAAATGCATTTCTAGAGCTGAAGATAAATGACTGATACTTTCTTCACTTATTATAGATTCATATGTCTTATTTGTGATCATGACTTAGCTTTGGACAGAGCTTTAAATAGATGCGATGACAAATCTGGGAGTCATTTTAACATATGCAGAATTGAACCTGCTTATCTTGAAGTCACTAAAGAAAAATTGAGCTTTTGAGGAACAGTGACTCCTGTGTGACTAGAAGAGCTCAGACTATTCTACAGTTAATAGAATACATAATAAAATGTAAAAAAGAAAGAAAAAACCCTGTAATTTCCCTCAATAAGTAAATGATGTGACGATGGCATGGAAAACCTCACAGTAAGGAATTACTGGACTGTTCAGGTTCCTGTACTGGTCAACCTGATTACAACAACAACAACAACAACAACAACCTTTATTTATAGAGCACATTAAAAGCCTTAGGCATACCAAAGTGCTTTACAAAAAAACAATAAAATAATACAGTTAAGAGCATTAATGTCAATGATTACACGGTGCTGTGGCTCTATATTTGTTTGTTTACCAACAAAGTGTCCTAGCTGTGGTATTAACTCCGTCTGAGCATGCTCCTTACGTGACTAAGAAAACGTTCAGCCGACCGACTCGATCTCTAACGGGTAAATGTTGACTGGCATTTTATTTGTGTGTCCGGCGGGAATAAGTGAGCAGTATGAGGTGGAAGAAAAGTGGAGAAAGGTTAAGAAAACAAGCCGGGGCGTGTCGGCCAGTCACGTTTCTCTGATCTCGGTTAAGCTATCGGCATTAGAGCGGAGTCCATCTGGAGCGCTGGATGATGGAAACGCACAAGCCACCGCATATGGCAACACAAGCTCACACCCTGAATCAAATCTAATAAACAAATTGGTTGGTTGAAACTTGAAGCAGAAGTAAATCCAGTCATCGGGCTCGAATGATGACGGGTTACTTTTTATGGAGACAAGCATAGGCAGTGCAGAAAAAGCAGGTGCGCCGACCAATGGAAACTCTCGTCACTGTGATGCATCTGTGACGCTGAAGACCCCCGACACGCTAACGCCTCACTTACAAACCATCTGCTCAATTTCACTGCAGGCAAACTCTCAACAACAGCTCATCAATCCATCTACTAAAGGAAATTCTTTTACATAACAAACTTACATAGTACTATTTTTTAACTAAACCGCATAAATGCTACAATATTTTTGTTTTTTCAGCAGACTGTTTAAATCCAGTATGAGAGTTCTTTAACATCTTCTGGTACCACACTTCCTCAATTTGTCATCATGGTTTTTTTTGCTACAGTTTGTATGTACATGTGTCTTGTGCTTCCTTTGCTACTGCAGCATGTGCTCATCTTTTGTGGTCTTAAAGAAATTCTACTTGATCCTCTTCAGAAAGTAAAAGCGAGCTGCTTGGTTAAATTCACTGCAGCTTGAATTCTTCTTAGATTTGAATAATTAAAGCTCAACACATAAATATTTTGGACCCATTGACAGCAAAAGAGGATATGTGCAAGGCAAAAAGTCGTCAGTGTAGTGATAACCCACATACCTTTTCACGCTGGCTCCAAAAGGGAGAACAGCCCAGAGACTTCCATGTTAATGTTTTACCAGCTTTAGTACAGGAATGTTTACTAGTTGTTACAAAGAAATTGTTTGGGCAACTCTATTTAATCTTCCTCTTCATAACACACTCTCAGAAGGCCCCAGTCATACCTGTCACTAGGGAAAATGTATTGGCCAACCAGCTGGTGGGGGATTGCTGCAGGTTGCTCATTGTCACTCAGTGAAATTGGTTGAAGAGTGCAATGCAAACCAGAAATGGAAAAATGTGCCTTTGGAAAGGTGCTGGTTTCAGCTGCAGTCAACATCTTTCAGTCAATGAATTTGGTGTCTTAGATGCAAACTATAAGTGACCGTGGCAATCTGCTTGCAACCAATGCAACTGCAAGGATGGTTTTGGTGCAACACACTCATTGCAACTGTTTCACGCAGCAAGCATTCAGTAACCAGTCACATTTTTCAATATATATTTTTCCCTAGCAGCCAAAAGTTGCCAAGGCGCTCACTGACTGGTCGCTAGGTCTGTGTGACTAACCACTAAACTGTATAAGTGCAACAGATGGATGGTGACACTGGCGGCTTTTTGCTAAGCGTCATTTCAGCTAAACTGAGTCACTGAACTGGTATCTCAAGTGCATTTGTAGAGAAATTTTAATGCAGTTATCTGAAAATAGTAGCTAATCATACTAACAGAAATTCCAGTAAGTCTGTAGTCAAGTCTTAATAAGTGAACTTCTATCTTATTACTAACTCATTACTATTTAGCAGGTTATCTGTTTCTGTGCATTACACCTTTACAGTTCACCATCCTTTGGGTCACCTCTGCCACAAAAAGAAAAATACGAATAAAGGAAAACATTATTGATGGGGCCAACACGCTACAATTAAGACTTCAAAACTGGAAGTCTGACTATATACAAGTCTGGAAAATATCCTCTTACATGATTTTATTATCATTATCATTTTGTACATGGGCATGATTTAGAGTGTGGTTACTCTGTGACTGAAAATTTACTACTATAAGCCCATGTTTCATATACAGCCTGGTTGACAGTTTACTCTATATAATGAATGCAACTTTAAAATTAACTGAGGACCGTGGCGCCGAGTAGTGTCAAATAGTAACAGTTTAAGTTTTTGAAAGATAAGAAAAATTACAATTTGAAATAATTTCTGTTAAGACTTTACCCTAATCCCCCAGCAGAATTCATTTTGCTAAAAATAATTACATGTAATTTCCTTCTGTGAATAACATCATTGCACAGCAGGTGAAAGGTCCCACTGGAAGGTGAAGCAGCAATTCAATGATGTTAAATGCCTCACAGGGGCAATAACTCCTGATTGTTGTACTTTCTTAATTACTTACTTTTTAAAAAGGGTGAACTTAATTATCCACACATTTCAATGGATTTAAATAATGACTGGTTTCAGCGGGTTTAAAACAGTTTGGATGTGACCGCGCTTGTGTTGCATGGATATGGGGATAAAGCAGCGAGCAGGCTGGCAGGATCAGAGCGATTCTGAATCGGTGACGTCGGTGGTTTTACCGCAGCAGCAGGTGTGTGACCATCTGCTGGACTCTCACCTGATATGTTTAAAGAATTGCTCTGTCATGCAGCTCACCTGACACAAAATGCAGAGATTAACGAGGCAGAAATATTAATCCTGCTGTGATTGGTGTTAATCTGAGGCTTAGCTGGTGTAGAAACTGGTGTTTCACTGAGGTTGTTTCAGTTAATGCCAGGATTCAGACAGTTGGGTCACCGTGCTGGGGCACGAATGGATTAGGTGACATGGAAATTATTTTTCAGTGTATGGTTATGTGTCTAATGTTTGGAACTAGAAACTAGGTCTATGCAGAGCAGTATGCACGCATGCATTTTCTCTGCATGTCTGCAGTTTTATATATAAAACAGCTACCTCAGTCACAGTGAACGCCACAAACAACTCCAGCTGCAAACTAAACACAACAACTGTGTTTTAAAAAAAAAAACAAATTCTAGTTACACAGCAAGAACAGTGCACCTCCATCTGACCATGACCAGACATCCAACTAACCAGCGCCTTCTGGCTCCGACACGTGGATACTGCGACTTCCTTCATTAATCCTCATGCACTCAGTTCGTCAACACCGGAAGATCACGCGGTCATAAAGCGACACTCTGATAAAGAGTTTCAAAATTCTCTGTTACATCAAACCCTTCTCCCTAATAAAAGGAGATCTTTTTGAAGGTTATAGCAGGTAAAAACATCTCGTATTCCAACTCAAATCACAGCAATCACATGGCAGGAACTGGATGAATGCGATGGATGACTGCAAAATGAGGTATATAATGTTACACTTTATAGTTTTGTTGTATATGAATTACAGCATGTTACTGTTAATTGTATGTATACTCTTTGCTGAGTGGTGCTGCAGAATATGCAGTAAAGGCAACAAGAATGCCTATTTTTAAATCCTAGTTTTTATGCCATTGATCCTCCTGATATATTGCATTCAATAGCAAATATTTAGATAAATTCCCACTGCATGGCATTTTTAGTTTAAGTTACAGCTAACACCATGCAAAAAGTTCCAGATGACATGTATAGAAATTGCTGTAGATTCATGGATTTCAGTATATTACAGGAAAACATTTGGTTGTATGTATATATCTATTTATTTTGTTTAATTTTAAACAGGAGTGCAATCAGCAGTTGGGAGCTCCTTGTCTTCAGGCAAAATACAAGGGCCTTTATTTTAATGATAACTGTGGCTGCTAGCTACCATAATTATTTTGGTCACCATGATGTTGTTTGATGCACAGTTACAGGCAGTAGAGTGACTTGACAAAACGTTACTTTCATTTTTTACTATAGAAATTTGTTTTTACAATAATTTAAAATTACGACTTTAGCTGATGTCTGTACACTAAAATGTTCCTTAGTGGAAATTTCTAAATTCTTATCAAGATTTTCAGTGACACATTTTGGACATCCCTGACTTGTTTTACAAGCATTCAAAATGTTTCTTGATGCATCTTTGAGTATCTTTACGTCACATTACACCACATCCACATTTTTTATATTTAATTGTACCAAATGGGTTTTTTTAACCATGTTATCCACACAATTCAGTAAATCTGCTTTGTGAATCAAGCTTGAACACTCTTACCAACCCATCTCTTAGAGTTAAGTACTTGCAAACTAAGTTTTTATCCATCATGAGTACATCCAGGCAGGTTCCTGGTCCTACATTCATTCTGTACTTTTAAAACAAGCTCAGACATATAGCCAGAGTCAACAACTGTCCTCAGCGACAACATTTCAGTAAATTCTGGATTTCTTACATTTTATGTTACAAAGTTTTAAAAGCTGTTTAAGTTGAGCCTGATGTTTCTTTACACATAACGAGGAAAAAAAGCTGGATCAGGTCATCATTCATTGAAAGACTAGCAACGAATACCAGAGTTCTTCTATTTAAGTGACAGATAGGAACTATTCATGACGCTGTTTTGACAACATCCTCACTTTACTTTGATTTAAGATGACACTTGTGCTACTGTGTGTTTGTAGAGCTTTACCACCATTTGCTGTTTGCGTGATTAATCTCTGGAATGTGCAAACACTTCAGAGAGCTCACTTTGTTCTCTATGAATGCCCTTCATTGTATTTCCGTGAAAGTAATTGAGCCTGGTGGACTTTGTCACAAAGATTAAAGGCTCAGAAATACTAATGAGCATCGATGTCAGACATGGTTGTTTGGGGCTGTCACGGTGTAATGACAGCCCCAAACAAATAGGAAATTGCTGTCTAAAAATGTTTTCTTTTTACATGTCTTGATGCCTGATTGGGCTTTTTTGTGTAAAGTGAACTGGCATGGGATCTTATGCCCAGAAACATTTCATGTATTTAGTATTACATAGTGTTAGTGCTTGGATCATGATTTGTAGGTACCTTTCATATCATATGAGCATTTTTATACTGCTGGTCTATCTGGAAACAATTCACATGATATACCAGGAGAGCATGCGAGGCAAAATACACCAAGGAACTGCAGGCTGTGAAAAAACGGATGTGAAATTGTTGTGACAAAAATACAAGTGCCTTAGAAAGTTATTTGTTAAATTTCCATGTACTGAAAACATGGTTTACAGGAACTTTACAACCTTTGTTTTGCTGACAGAGCATATGACAGAGAAGCTCAGAAAAACACATAAGCCTGTCATTCAGAAGTGTGGAAGGCGTGTTTAATTTCACAGCTGACGTGTTGAAGTGTGAGTGAGAGGGTTCTCATCATTGATAAGTTTTGCAGGGTACGAGCAGGTTCTGCGTACAGAGACAGGTGCTGAAACATTACAGCGTATTTCTACTCACCCAGAGGCGATAAGGGCACGCGACTGAGCCATGGCGATACGCTGCAGCGCGGGACGGCTCAGCCCTGCGAGGCTAGACCGAGGTGGCAGGGGCGCCGCGCAGGCAGCAGCCGCGGCAGCGCCGGATGAAGACACCGGACCCAGGACACGGGCAGAAGGTGATGGGGTGCAGGTGGATGTAGCTGTGGAGATGAGAGGTGGCCCTGAGGCAGGTGCTGCGGGGGCAGAACAGGAAATGGAGAGAGAGGAGACAGAGGTGGAAGGGTGAGGGGTGGAGGTGGTGGAAGATGATAGCGTAGTGGAGGGCGGGGGGGGCGGTGGCAGCGGTGGTGGGAGAGGAGGAGGTGGGGGCCTTGTGGAGGAGATGGAGAGACCAGCTGTGGCTGACCCAAGAAGGGAAAGAGAATGGGTGAAGCCTCCTCCGTAGCCAAGGCTCGTAGTGCCAACGCTGCTAGCACCAACCATGCTCATACCTCCTGCACCTCCCATACCACCTATGTTGAATCCACCTGTCGCCCCAACCATGGATGTCCTGTGGGGGGAAAGCGACCTCGACAGGGTTGGAGGCCGAGGGAGGGTTAGTGAATAAGAGCCTCCTGGGATGGGGAGGCTGCTTAGTTTGGGACTTGGTGGTTTAGTCTGTGGTGGTCTTCGACCGAGAGTGTGAGCGGTCGACATAGTGCCTGCTTTGACACTTAGCACCAGCATACACTGCTGACAGGCGCATGGCTGTCCCAAGGAAGTGATGGCTGAAGCCGGGAGCGCCCCGCTGGGGTACGCACTCCCGTTTCCAGTCCCACTGCTGCTCATCCGGATCCCCATGCCCACTCCAGATACATCAACACCTAGAAGTCCTCCGTGTCCAGGCATGGACGTTGGCCCCCAGGCATGGTGAGACTTGGGTAGTGGCCCAGATACCAGCGGGTAAGCCAGATCAGAACGGCGCTGGATGCGTCTGCAGCGCTGCGTTTGCCCATTGATTTGGGTCATACTTTCGAAGTCAATGAGGTAGCAGAAACCCAGCGGCGCCAGGTCCAGCCAGGGCTGCTGACGGTCGCGCGCTGCCTGGATTGCAATGCCCACCTCAGTGTCGTATGCCGTCCAGCTGCCAGCGTCGTTCTCCCACTCCCACAACCAGCCCTGGCCTGGCGCTGATGTGGGGTCGTAGAAGCTGCGTCGCACCGGTCTTAGGGTACCTAAAGAACACACCACAATAGACTGAATTACTGAACAGTAAACTATATTAGTATACATTAAAAAGAAGACTTGTACTGTGAATATGAAGTTCTGTAGCGACTTTTCACTGAGTCTGCTCAACATGACGCCAGGCGATGAGAAGTAGACGCGAGACGAGGAATGCGACTGCACTACAATTTGCTGCGGACAAGTAGATTACAACCATAACAAATTCTACATGTCTGTGTTTGCTTGCTAAGAATTTGGGCAAACAGGTTGCCCCTGGTAACAGCACATGGTGTTCTGAATTCCGATTGGCTGGCAGCCTTGATCCGACCCAAAGCTGACTGTGTTTGCTTTCCCTGGGTGTCTAGAGAAACTCCACAGAGTCTCTATACTGTAAAAGCTCCCCACATCAAATCCCGGCTTCCGATAGCACTGCATACGTTGCGTTAAGAAGGATGCTTCACACTTGAGCCTCTTCACTGGCAACAATAACAGGGAAAAACAGAAAACCGTACAAATTCTGTGAAATAACACTTTTTGCAACTGTGACTCTGGAGCTTTAACATTGCACACTACTAATGAACACACAAAACATAAAGCACTGTTGAGCACATGAGGCCTGCCACGCACAGACGCATAATAATATGGGCTCGTTCACGAATTCTGCTCCTGTCAACCCCATTTTTTTCAGTGTCCTCACACTCCTGAAATTCCTCTCCTCCTCTCTTGCTGCTACTGCTTTTCTTCCTCAGACTGGGGCACCCTGCCTGTCTCCCTCATTTCAGCCTGGTTTCGGGTTTAGAAAATAAACCAGACAAAAGCTTTTATCAGCCAGCGCTGAGAAAAGGCCAATGTTGGGGTGTCTGCCAAAAAGAGGGGAAAAAAAGGGGGGGGGGGGTCTGACAATCCCCTTCTTTGTCTTATACCACCCTGCCTGGTTTGCTCGGTGAAGTTGTGGCAGATCACCGCTTGTGTCTCCTGGAAGACAATACCGAGGGCCGTGTTTTGCAATGAAAACCTTCCCATGCATGGGCAAGCACACACTTCCTGCCAGGAATGACTCACTTCAGAGCTGACACCTTTCAAAATCCAACCTCTTCAATGCTGGAGTGCACAAATCTAGGGGCCGTGTGGAAGGGGGGGGGTCACTGAACTGGTGAAGCTGGCAATTCAATGATTTGAGATTTTAAGATGAAAATGATTCAATTTATGTCACTGAGTGAGATCTTTAGACCACAGCAGCTCACTAAACCCATCAGCTTCTGCAGGATGATTACCAATAACAACCCGCCAGCATAAGAAAAAAAGGCCTCCACCTCAGGCTCAGCTTCAGCATTAAACCCCCCCACCACCACCACCGCTCTCTCTCTCTCTCTCTCTCTCAAACACACCCTCCCTCTCGCCCCTCTCCCCCCTCCCGTTTCTCACCTGTGTCCTGTCGGAACTGGTGCATGGAATGCAAATCGATGATGTAGGGCGAGAGGCGAGAGTCCACCTGGCCGAGGACGACACTACCACAGCGCGGGTCGCTCCGGATGACTGCCTCGATGTGATGACAGACAGCCGGGCTGTAGGGCCGCCAGCGTCCGTGCTCGTTCAGCCATTCCCATACCACTACGGCGGATGCTAGTAACATCCTACTCCTGAAAAGACAGAAAAACAAAAACAAAAACAAAAAATGACAATACCGAGGCACAAATGAAGGAGAAGCCGGGGCGACGGGTGTTTAAAGGTACCCCGCTGATGCCTCTCCGCCGCGCAGCCCTGCGCACAGCGGCGCTGCATCCATCTTGGACAGTTTGCAACCCAGATGTGTTTTCAGTGCTATCTGTGCTTCTAAGTGCATCTTTCGGGATGACAGCACATGCAATCCGTACCTTCCATGTTTGTAGTTTCGGAGGTGCAGCAATTATTAGGTCCTTTTATTGCACGGGGGAGATACAGAGCGTTTCGTGGAAGCAAAGACAGAACAGAAGCCTTCCAGGATGGTTGCATTTTACTCCCTATGCAGATGAGTGACGTCTACCGAAATCAATTCTCAGCCACAGTCAAGTTTGGGTGAGAGGAGAAAATGCAACTTGGATGCTCACGGTGGTGCGGCGGTGGTGAACTAGGTTACTGTCATGAACCGACTTTCATAGTAAACTGTAAGATTTTTTTTTTTTTTTTAAATATAATCAGACCAAAAACGGAGGATTCTTTTTTAAAAACAGATTTTTAATATTTACCCCGTTAAATCGTCTCCTCCTGTAAAAACAAACAAACAACAACACTGCTTTGTAGAGTAGTTTGTTTAGTTGTTTGTTTTGATCCACCAATATCACTGTAAGAATGAGGTAAAATCCCGTGTCCGTGTTACATAATCGCTCTAATAAATTTTCGGTACACTAAGTTTGGAGTTAGCTTTACTTATTGGCTCATCCAAAATGCCTCCATCGACCAGCTCTCACTTAACTATCAGGTACTGGACGGGTGAAAATAAATCTTTGACGCTCGCGTGTATGAACACCCCCACGCCTCCAAGGCATCCACCGTCCAATCACATTCGAGCACGGGCTGCTTTGGGCCAATCGCAAACCTACCTCACCTCGCGCACACATTGAGGTGACGGTGTTTGGGATATACTTATGCCGTATTGCTTTAAAATTTTTACTTCTTCTTCTGTGACTTCTGTGACAATATTGCACTTTATAACATTTACAACTTATACGGAAATAAAAGTTGAAAAAAAAAATCTTTGGAGATGCCGGGGATTGAACCCGGGACCTCATACATGCGAAGCATGCGCTCTACCACTGAGCTACATCCCCATTGGCTGAATAGACAACAAGGAGAGGATTTATCTGTAACTCATGGCTGTACCGCTATTGTGGCTGATTTTGGTGTAATTACGACATTAATATTGAAAGTTATATTGTTATTCATATGTATTTGCTCCGGTTAATGCATACAACAGGAAACTTGTGGCTTACCGCTAGCATGTTTTTTCTCTAAAACCCTAAAAACATAAAACACGGAAGAATTTTAGCTTCGTCATGCTATGATCACGCTATGTACACATGCTTCCGCTGATAGCATTACTACACGTTTTATATATTTTTAAAGTATACAATTCATTCGTATTTTCAGTATGTGGTTTATTAAATTTTCAACCATTTACACACCATATAAAATGTATGTTGACTTAAAGTTTGATCGGTTACATTCACTTGTTTTCAATAAAACAAATAAAGCATTATTTTGTTCTCACTATATTTAATTACTACTCTTTTTTTATTTCTACAAACGGCATAAAGAACAACAAAAAACAGAGCAGAGAACACTAAAAAAAGTTTCCAGTTTTCAATTTCTTATGTAGATTAAAATAAACATTTAAAGCAAAAAAGTATAGACAAGTATTGTTTTTTTTTACACTTTACAGTTACAATCTAGAGCACCCCTGTATGTTTATATAACTGCTTTATTCATCAAAAAAATTTGACCAGAGGAAAGCAAGGTCAGTGAGGTCATGAGAGTTTAAAGCTCTTTGGATTTAATGGGTGGGTGCATGTATCTTTTATTTTATTTTATTTTTTTAGACTAAAAGAAGGAATTTGCAGTGGGGAGACATTTAGGGGATGAAGCTGGTGTTTGTGAAATCCTGATTTGGCAGTTTCCTCAGTCTTATTCATTATTTCTGATTCTCACAACGCCGTCACGTCACCTTTACCCTCACCACCTTCTTCAGACCAGATCGCACTTCCAGAGAACTGCTTTAGATCTATCAGCAATCCCGGCCCTCCACTTGCCTCAGCTTTACTCTGCTCTTCTCCCACTTTCTCCTCCTTTTCTTCACTTTTATCCTCCGTCTCTCCCTCTGGCTCAGACTCATCGTTAAGTTTGGTTTGCTCTCCTGCCTCTGAACTCCCAACACTTGAGTTATCATTTGAAGTATTACTTTCTTTCTCCTTAGCATTACCAGACCGGTCCGTTTCGTTGTCCTCCTCCTCTTCATCTCCCTCTGTGTCACTCTCCTGACTACCACCACTATCCACCTGTTCTTCTTCATCTTGGACTTCCTGCATTTCCTCCCCTTCCTCTTCTTCCTCACTTCCAGGCCACAGCTGGACCCCAAGACGTGCCCCCACAGCTAACGCTGCACTTCTCGCCTGGTCCCTGAGACCTCCTTCCTTGTAGACGATGCGTCGGACTGTATATTCCCCTTCAGCCTCCCTGTTCAGCTTCTTGTACAGTACAAAGAGCACAACAAGGAGGAATAATAGGATGAACAAAAGGCCCAGCACCAATGGAGTGTTGTTTTGTTCAGAATCCCCCATCCCTGAAGGAAGGACAGAGAAGAGGTTCAGAATTAGTATGAACACACATGGGGAATCAGTTCATTTTCATAAATGTTTTGGTGATGTAGGATTTCAGAAAACACATGTTTACATTCTTGCCGAGTTAGATTAGAAAAATGACATTTTACATCATTCTCGTTTCATTTAATTGAAGCCTGAAATCTGATAGAGTAGCGAAATACGAAGGGTGCAAGGAAATCAGTCACAGGTGGACACAAGGGCCAAAGCTGATGTATAAATTCCTATATGATTTTTTTTTTCTTCATAAAACCCATTAGGCATTTGAAGATAACTCTCTTTCAAGCAAGCCTTGCCTCTTTGAATTATCTTAATGTGAAATCATATGCATTCAACCAATAACTTGCCAACAGGGTGTGAGGTGTGATATATATTTATCTGGATTTGTATGTGAGCATTAAAATGTGTCTGTGGGTGGAGCTTGCAGTGGAAAGACTGCTCGGTCTAGCAGGAGCAAACCATGGTCAAGTACTAACTAACCTTCTCCCTTTCATAGTCTAGCTTGTTTCGTTAAATGAGAGACCCATTGTAACGGATAGCTGCGCATTAATCACCTCACAGTAAACAGGTTCTGGGTCTGAATGTGTGCAGAACTGCTTGTCAGGTTAGCTGGTGGTTTAAAGTTGGATGAACATGTGTCATTGCAATTATTTCATTTTACAAAGGCGCTCCGAAGAAAACTCATAAATTTGACTCTCTTATAGTCAAAAAGAGTCAAACCTGTGAACTTTATCCACCAGTTGAAATTCTGCAGTGAAACGGCTGAAAATGATAATCAAATTGCATAAATTAGAAATTTTCAAAATTCTAGAGTGACAAACACGCAATTTTTGGCACTTATATCCACTTTTGAAAGTTTGTTTCAGTTGTCTGCTGCATTACAGTTTGCTTTGGTCCCAAGAACACCAGCTAAGAATCATTCTGACACAACAAACTAAATCTGACAGTTGCGTTGTGGTGCAAATTTAAAAAAGAAATAGCAAGCAAGCAAGATTTACAGCTGCTTTAGGCCTTTTTCCAAACACAAAAGCTGTGTGTTTTTCTCTAACACTGCTTAGCAAAGCTAACTGTCTGCATCATCTTCATATTTCTACATATGACAGTAATATGATTTTTTTTATTTTTATCAAACTCTTGGCAAGAAAGTCATTAACACTGTTTATCACACACAGATAAAACAAGCACTTCTAAAAATAGGTACATTTTTAGCTTTAAGAGCAGCTTTCACTGTTTATTTTAGCAAGGGTGTGCCTTATCACTTAAAACAATGCAGTGTGAGCACTTGAGGGAACACAAAAGCAGAAAGCTGTTTCTCTCTTTGCACTTTAAAACAATGGAAACCGAGAGTCTGCCACAGACTTTGTGTAGGGCTTCTGAACGCATTGTCAGTCCACTTTTAACTCGTTGCAATGACACAAATCTGACTTTGCTACAATTAAATGTAATTAAAAATGTGCATTACCTCCTTAGGAAGAAGTTACAGTTGAATTAAAGAAAAAAAATTCCTGGATGGTTTGGAGTCTCAGTTACAGGCTGAACTTTACAGTCACAAACTCCTGGTGCTTTCAAAGCAGCTGTGAACTTGTCATCAGGAGATCCATTGGTGAATTTTATACTCAGGATCTAAACATGAAATTAAAAAAAGAGGTAAATTGACAAAGTTAAGGCATGCACAACACTGCACAAAAATGGCAGTGGTCCTACTGAAATGCCCTATCATCTGAACAGCAAGTCCACAATATTGCACGATTTATGATGAAGCATCACTAAGTGTAGCTTTCTAAATCGAGAGGAAACATTGATGCATTTCTCAGCGTTAACCTGAAACTTTTTCTCCATATACAAATGTGTTCTTTGCACATTAAAATTTAGAACGTTTTTTTAAATCAATCTTTACCGAAACATAACACAGGCTCACAGGTTATAGTTATATACATACTCACACTGGAGATGTTACAGGAAGTCTGCCCTTGTTAAACTCTAAATTGTGTTCACTAGGATGACAGGAAGCTTTGCAGACCGCTCAGAGCGTTTGCTGGTTTCCTGTCAAAATGATAATTGAACAGCATCAGTCAGCCCGCCATGGGTGGAAAATTTTTCACTCGGCGTTCATCAGACCGAGAGCCGACATCAACTATTGCAAAATTAATCAACAATTAAAGCAGGTCCACTTACAAAGAGCAATTAAAGCCAAAATGGATCAGAGTAACTGATCTAAGTTGCAAATTATTGCCTGAGGTGCTGTAATTGTACCTCACATGTAGCTTAGCATAGATTAAATAAATGCTTCAAGTACTTCAAAATCCAAAGTATTAAAAATCACAACAGGGGAAAAGCAGACAAAGCAGTCTCAGTGTAAAAGATGTGCTCAGCAAAAATGAGCTTAAGAGAAAAAGAGGAAGGACATTTTTAAAAACCCCCGAAAAACTTACCAAAGTTGTGAGTGAGAGATACTGTTTGTGTTGCTGGAGAGTGAAGAATGGCAAAGAGGCTGACTTGTGTCATTTAGGGTGTGTTAGAACAAGTGCGACAGCGTTCGCGCTGAGAAGAAAAAGAAGAAGAAGAAAAAAAGTGAGAGAGAGAGACAGCAGGGGGGTGATGCATGACATGTGATGCAGAAAGTGCTCGCTGAAGCCCTCCGAGGGGGCGGAGAGAGCAGAGATTAAAGAGAGACTTTGACGGGGTGTGGTGATGAGCACAGATAAGAAAACGCACAATTATTTATGGAAAGAGGAAGGTGCAAATTTGAATTTGTTCCTTGCGAGGTTGACAAGTCACTTGGAAACTGCAGGTGTGAAGTCTGTGAAGTACACGTGCAGAACATGCATGTCTCATTACTTGTTGCACAGGCCTGTGAATGAACTCATATATATAGTTTTCATTTTTTTTTTTCAGTTGGAAGTTTGTTATTTTGGTTTGGTTTTGCTTTATTGGACATATAAACCAACAAAACAAGTCTGGTGGTGAACATGAACCCGAAGGCAGCCTAAGAGCTAAACCCTGATCTATATTTCTTTTTAATTAATCAACCCCCAAACGAAGGACTTAATTACATATTACAACAGTGATATCTGAACCTATCAAAAGAGTGCATCATGTTCAAAAAGCTGTGTTGAATATGAAACCACTTTGCCACATCCTGTTTTTGCTCCACCGGCCTGCCTTCCACAGCCCCTACACCCAACAAAGACAGCTAAACCAAATCTGTACAGTAATACTGCACTGTACTACACTCTAAAGCCAGCCTACATCTGTTTCCTATTTCACTTTTCTATTATCTTTCTATCTTATTTTGCACCTGTTATTTTTTGGCCGTTAACCCTGAAAATCCATATCTATACAACTCTAATCATAACTCTGTTGTTTTGGGTTTTTTGAGGGGGAGGTTAAGCACTCTTGTGTTGTTTACATAATTCAGTGATCTACTGTTCTAACCTTGGGTTATTAACACTTTGAGCTGTTGTGTTTCAGAATGGTACTAAAGCTCCACATTGTTACTTTCACGCTGACTTGAGAGGAGGAACTGGGTGGCCTCTTTTTAGGCTTTTGCATGGTTGATTGGGTTTGATTTTCATTCTAAAAAAATCACAGGTTGTTCTGTTATTCTTTTTATTGTTGTTATAAGCCTTTCTAACAAGCCTCCAGCTGCTTTCTAGTACAAATCAGATAAAATGGCCTTTGCTGGGTGTGAGGAATTTTAATTGACCTGACGAGGAGTCAAGTACAACACGTTAAAGTGTTTTGTTTGTGTTTTGTGCATCTGCTTAAATGCACAAAGCAGCAGGTGATGGCACGGTTACCAAACCCAAATACCATAGTCTCTTGGCCATTTATTAGGTACACATTGCTAATACTGGATTGGACCCCCTTTTTGCATTGCGAACTGCTTTAATTCTTCATGGCACATATTCATCAAGGTGCTGGAAACATTCCTCACACATTTTGGTCCTTGATGTTCATCTTGTGTCAGGGGTGGATCTAGAGAAACTTTCTTAGGGTGGCATGAAAATCAAATGGGGTGGCAAAAACACACACACACACACACACACAGGTGTTACATATGGTTAAAATGATTCAAATGGATTAAGTATACACACCATGGGGCGGCTCATTCACAAACACAAGTCTAACTTACGTTTCACACTGTTTCTTGTGTGTAAAATCTGAAATGACTATGGTGTTGATTTAAAATGTGCTTTGACACAATCATAGGCATCACTTTCTACTGACAACAAGAAAAAAAGCCGGTCTGTGCTATGGGCTGAACCATTTGTTAACGGTGGGTGGGAGGGGGGTAACACTATGCAATATATTCAGTTTTAGAATGTGTATTTCAGGGTTAACTGTAGATAGGCTCAAAGTGTTAATGCCGTCTTATTTTAATAAACAACACTGTCATATGCAAAACTAGGGTGGCACTTAGGGTGGCAAGGGATCATTTTAGGGTGGAACATGCCACCTTGAAACCTTTGAGAACACATCTCAAAGGTGTTCTGTTGAATCGAGATTTAAAGACTGTGGAAGCCATCTGAGTACATTGAACTCACTGTCATGTTCAAGAAACCAGTCTGAGGTCATTTGAGCTTTGTGAAATAGTGCGTTATCCCACTAGGGATAGTGTACTAGGCAGAAGATGGGTGCACTGTAACAATGCCTGGTTGGTGCTAAGGAACCCAAAGTGTGGTAAGAAAATATCCCACACAGAACTGTTGAAACAAGGGAGCTGTCACGCTGTTTATGCTAAAAGACTAGCATCTGAATGCTGCAGTAGAAATCGAGACCCATAATATCCGGCAACATTTTTCCAGTCTTCTGTCCAACTTTGGTCTGTGTAAGCTGTAAGCCTCAGTTTCCTGTTCTTAGCTGACAGGAAGTGTCACTCAGTGTGGTCTTCTGCTACTATAACCCCCATGTGTTGTGCATTCAGAGACGCTCTCCTGCACACTTTGGTTGCAATGAATAGTAATTTGAGCTACTGTCTGGCCATTCTCCTCTGACATTTTCACCGACAGAACTGCTGCTCACTCAGTATTTTCTCATTTTCAGACCACTCTCTGTTGGTAGAATGTGATCACACATACACACCGTGATCTGACTACTTCATATGAAAAAGGCCAATTCACATAAAGTAAGAATTAATGTTTATTGAACTTTCACAATGTAGTCTGATTAAAACTGCTACTTTTTTTTTTTTTTTTTTTTTTTTTACAGTCAATGTTACAACAGTGCATAAAGAAATAAATAAAGTAATAAAGGGGTAGTCTTTATGTGGAATGTACCAATGTTATTCTACATTTGTAAGAAGAACAGATTAATAACAGATTAATGCCTCTAAATGTAAATGTCAAATGTAATAGCAAAAAACACAAAACTACACGAATCTAAAAGTGCTTTTTCATCAACACAAATACAAGCGCAAAAACGTAGAAAAGCCTCCACACTTGAACCTTTTTCTTGCTGCTACCAAATCTGGTCTGCAATCCGGAATAGATTTGGAACAGTTTAGTCAGACTTAGCTGCACGGTCACTGTAGTGTAAGGTTGAATATTTAAAAGAAGAAAAAAAAAGGTTCCCGTCCCATGCCCAGTCTGCAGGTCTTTCATATCATTGGAAGCAACAACTACAAAATGTGACATTTGCTGCTCAGATCCTGATTGGTTCTCGAGTGGTCGCGTGACACTGCGGCATTTCCGCGTGCTTAAAAAAGAAAAGAAAAGTAATTCTGTGTTGTGTTTATGACAGGTTACAGTGTAACATAGTGTTATCTTTACGCTGTTCTCGTCTGACAACATGAGGTACAAAATCACAAGTGTCACCTTCTCACTGACTGCAAACACTACACACAGCTACGAATACACATAAATATTCAGCTACGCTCTCATCGGCCATCATTCACACAGCTCTCGCTGCCGAGGACAGTTAACTTTACACGTGGTGTTCTATTATGGAGTAGTAAAACGAAGCACGAGTCACGCAGTGAGATAACAACCGGGGGTTTGATATGACATCACAGTTTAGCAGCTTAATCTACCTGATTAAATAGCCCTAATGGTTACATTTGTTAGTGCGTCAGAGAGAGAAAAACGTACAGGAGGTACTTAATAGCTTTGCTATAGACTGTCAGCCTTCCTTAGCTCCAATATAATCCTTTTCAACACAACTTTGTGCGTCAAATTGAGGCAACTGTGCCGATGCAACTCCTTTAGGGTGCTTCGAAATTAAAGCAAAGATCAAAACTGCATTATATGCACCGTCACACAGCGGCAACGATATCCTTTACCCAGTTGTCACCCACATATTGTGGTCTTGGAAACAATAGCTGTAAGCTCCTATTTATTCACAATTAGTTGCTGCTCTACACTACATTCTTCAGCCCACACTGCTTAAGGTACTGTTGACTCTAGTAAGGCTATGGTCTATGGATTTAAGGGGGAAAAAAAAGCCATCTGAATGTAGTGAATCTTCCGCTTGCTCATACATCCCCATCTTCAATCCGTGCTAGCTGTCTCTCCAGCAACTCAATTCTCTGATTCTGAGCAAGCACGACGGCCCGCAGAGCTTTCATTTCTGCTAACAGCTCGCTCAACACGTCATCCTGAAAGAAGAGAGAGAGAGAGAGAGAAAAAACAAGTCAAAAATAGCTTCAAAAAATCTTAAATCAGCATCTCACTTGCTGCTGACCGACCTCTCTCTTTGGCCTATCGCCGTTTCCATCCGTCTCCCTCGTGGCCGCTGTCGGCTGTGGCGTCTCTTCTTCTGTCTCCTTGGCGGCAGAGGTAGGTGTGGACGTGGGAGCTGCTACGTTCCCTGCAGAAGGTGGGACGGCTCCGGTCCCAGAGTCCTGAGAGACGAGCTTGGGCTTGCTTCTGAGAGTGTCTCTGTGTTTGGATGGAGGAGCTGTGTAGCCACCACTCAGGGAGACCAGCAGCGGTGGCGCGTCCTGCCCCGCGATCCACTCGTCAGCCAGGAGGGCTGGCTCCAGGCCGGCTGTGTCTGGGTAAAGGTCTCCCTGGAACAGATCTGACTGGAGAGGAAATATGGAAACTTCATTAGCTATTAAAAAAAGCAGTTTATAAAGTCCACTTTTAAAGTATGTGTGTGCCTTACCTTTCGTGGTACAGTCATAGAAATGGGTTCCACCTTCCTCTCATGAAGCTTATAAAACCTGCCGAAAAAGCAAGGACAAAGTCCCGTCTGATGTTATTCTGCATTATTCTTTCCCACTTTTAGGAGACTGGTCAGTTCCTGAAGTAGCTGTGTATTGTAGTTTTTACTAGTTACGGGTACGCATACTGTTCTTACCTGGCAATTTCACACTTATTGACATCCACACCTCTTTTACTCTGAAAGCCTGCACCCCTCTGAGGCTCTTTGCTGCTGTATAAGCTGAGGAAGTGAACGTACGGTGATTCATCAGTCACTTCAAAGTATCGGATGGTGCAGTCCCCCTGAAAGCCATGAGATTAACAACAAAAAAACAAAACAATCACGATGATTGACGCTGCATAGAACAAGCTAAATTTCTATTTGCCACATGATGCCAAGGCTTCACCTTCCCACACAGGTAGACCATGTTTGTGTCGGGGTCATAAAAGGGCAGCAGAACTCCATTACTCGTATCCATTTCCTGTATTACCATTGGCTCTGAGAGGTCTTTCTGTAAGATAAAAGCATTTTCACATCACTAGAATTCCCACTTTAACAATCACACATGTTTTTTGTGTCTCAAACCTTTTCCATGTGTAAAATTCAGTTCACCTGCATTAGACCACATGTCTAACAAGAAACTTACAGTATCCCACAAAGCCAGCTGCCTCTCGCTCATACGGCTGAAGCCTGTCGTCAGGATTTTTCCATCAGAGAGGAACACGGCTCTCATGGGCCTGGTACCATCATGGACTTTCTCTCTGACCTAGGAAAGCAGTCACAAGCTGATCACTGACGCGTTATACCAGAAATGAGAGCCGAGCCGTGCTCCACGCTTTGCTCACATCTTCACGGACAGCATGAATGTGAAATCACCTTGAGGACGGCGCCTCTTCGCGGATCGATGACTCGCAGGGCTTTGTCCTTGCAGACGGTACATATCGCACTGCCGTCCTTGTTCCAGCTGACATTGTAGATCAAGTCTGGGTGGGCGTCATCAAGCTGGTACACTAGCTCCCCCGTGCCCACGTTCCACACGCAGATCACATTATCACAGCCTACAGAGAGGGAAAGACAACATCCAAGGAAGAGGGCGTGAAGCCTGAAATTGTACAGGGCAGGGATGTGAGGATAAACAGATGCAGATGTTGCCGATGTTCATATAAATTCATTTGCTTTTCTTGTTCGTCTTGAGAAAGTGACAGGTTATCGGTGCAGGTGTATTATGAATGTATTATGACTAGGGATGGGTACCGGTATCCGGTGCCATGATGGTGACAGATGTGAGAGATACTACCTACACATACTACCTCAGTATGTCATTAACTTTATCAAAGTAAATATTGGTAAAGTGAACTCGCGGTGAGACAAGCAAAGAAGCAAAGTATTAACTGATCTGACACATTAAAACTGAATAATAATGACAATACACACACAATAGCACAATGCAGTGAACAAATCCCTTTTGCATCTTTAAAGGAATTCCCCGATAGTTTAAAGTTGCTTAATCGAAACACCATCTGTGCCGTTTTCAGCGTATTGTATCACGGCTCGCTCTGCGATTCCAAACTGGGCTTTTCTGCCTTCTCCCTGATATGTTCTGCATCAAGTCTCAACTTCTAATTACACGTGTCGTACACGGAGTGTGTCCTATAAATGGTTGAATCCGTCTTGCTGGCGTAGTTACTTTTCTCAATCAGTGGCAATGTCACAAACAATCACATCATATCAGTACCTCAATATTCTTTTTTGATTAATTCCCCTTTACAGTACAATTAATGATAGCCTGGTAGCAAATATTGATGTTCATTTAAACAAGCAGTTGCACTTAAACATGTTTCCCCTATCAATGTCATTCAACTGATTGAGTCCTTGCAGTGGATCCCAAAAGGAATATGACAAAGTGAACAATTAACAGAGCCACTTCACTGACACGATCAAGAATCAAATAATTATGATAACTGTACACAGATAACATAATACACTGTATTTGATGCTATATCACGATACCAGCAGTTAATGTGAGTGATTTGAAAGTGTTATATAATTGAATACAATTCTAATCTCACTCCATTATGGAAATTTAGCACAGTATAACTGTGTTGTTGTGTTGCCTTTCTCCTCGCTAACTCAGTATAACTAACTTATACTGAGGAGCAACAACGCCTGCAGAGCTGCTTAAAAAAAGCTGGTGGTAAAATAATGCAGCGTGAACAATATGCACTCTTCTCAGTATGCATTAACATAAGTGGGCAGCTTACATTCTTACACTGCCATGAGGATCCCACAGGCCAAACATTACTTTATGTGCTTGTGCGTATAGTAGTGCCTCCTTTGCGTAGGCTACATTTCCAATGGAAACCAGCTCTGGCAGCTTTTCAGCAAAGTGTAATTATTTTTCAGGTTAATCACATGCTGTGAGTTGCCTAGGAGGGAAATCCTACTCCATACTTGTATTATGCAGCAGTATTTGAACTGGCTGTCACTGAACACCAACACAGTAAGACAGGAGCTGCTCCTCAACTCTCACTGTTTACAAATGGACGGGTGTATGTCACTTTTATCTGGATAATGAGGAATGTTTAGCACGGGGAAGCTACGCCTCCAGTTTCACTGTCACCATATTTGGAGTTTGTTAAAAGGTAAAATGATCCCTGGATGTTTATTACAAGGCAAAGGTTACCTTAATTCACCATATAAAACTCAAGTACAACACATTTCCAGTGTGCAAACACAAGCCCTTTGTTTTAGGATCACTTTTTTATGGAAATATATGGAAAGCAACATACAAACTACACCAGCCTGCTTCCACAGTGGCGCAGTTTAATGTTTAGACCATGTTCTCTACACAACACACTTAAAAAACACACCAGTCATAGCCAGTTATCACTGTTATTTTCCACAGATGTGAACCATGTTTGGTTATAGGAGAACAATGGGAGCACTACAATGCTACAGATGGTCCTACCTGCAGTTAGGAGGATATTGAAGGCAGTTGGGTGCCAAGCCAGGAGTCCCACTCGTTTACTGTGTCCCTCAAGGGTCACAGTGGCATCAGTCATTGGACTTGTGAGCCCACCATCTGGGATCTGCCACACCTTCAACATAAAGCAGACATATATATGCGTGTCGTATAATTTTTACAGTTTTCCTGACATATTATTAACCTTACTGCTATCAGAGCCTTCATTCCCCTCACCATCTCCCTCCTAAACAGTTGAACTGTCACACTGCTTCACACTGCTAGACAGCAACAGCAATTTATGCACACTCTGTGGTATCTATTTCTGTAATCCTGCATTTTCTGTATATAAGATTTAGATTGGTTATTTTATTGCCAGTTTATACATATATGTATGTGTATATATAGACAGACAGACAGACAGATAGATAGATAGATAGATAGATAGACAGACAGATAGATAGATAGATTAGTGCTGTCAGCGTTAATCTCGTTAAAATGACTGTAATGTCACAACCGCAATAACGTGGCAAATCTCTGTTAGCGAGTGCATTGGGCTGCATGGCGCTAACATGTTAACAATCTAACCGTGCTAACGTGTTGACGCCATGCAGCCCCACGCACACGGCAATCTGCGCTAACTCGCTAATGTCATTTTAACAAGAACAACGCTGACAGCACTTGGAGTACATCATCATTTCTTCATCCAAATTTACTTAATACCACATTTATTTTTACCTGTTAAATATAAAGCTACAGCCAAGACATGATTGGCTTTGTTTAATAGTAAGGCTGTTAGAAGGAAAAAAACAGCCAGCTAAGCTAGTCCTGCACAATACACCTTTTAAAAGATTAAAAAAGCTCTAACATTTTAGGAAGTGACCTTTGAAGTAGCTCCATAGCTTCATTTGCTACTTTTGGTCAGAGCTAGCCTAGCTACTACCCAATTATCAATATCAACTAAATATGCATTTAGGTTCTCTTTCAACATTTCAGATTTTTATTAGTTAATATATATTTGTATTTTTTTTAAAACAGTATCTATATCCCAGTATAGCTTTTCAGTAGTATCAAAAGTGATTTACTTTCTATTAAAAAATGGTAAGGTGTGCCTGAAGAAAAGACTATGGGTGCTCGTCAATCATTTATCTGGAATCAGTGACATTCTTTTAACCCCCCTCCTCGCCCAGCCGTGTCTAACAGCTGAGGAATGCCAACTTGTTTCACAGAGACCTCGCCGTAAGTTTACACAGCTGTGATCAGAGAAACAATATTACCTACACCTAAAAACTGCTGCAAACCAAGCACGCACCCCTGGCAGTCGTCTCCTTCAGCTGAACAATCACTGTTTAAAAAAAAAAAAAGCTCTGGAATTTCTTGGATGGCTTGACAAAGCACCTAAAGTGTTGATCCAGGCTCCAACCTAACCTCAGAAATGACACGACCTCTGTCCCCACACCACACGCTACAGGAAACCCTCATATGTTTTGTATTCACACCAGCACTGGCATTATGGACGGACCCAGGGCACCAAAGACCTCTCAACTGAATTCTACTGACATACTTTTACAATTATAAGTAAAATTAAGTCATACAATATGATAAAGAAAGTGTTAAATACACAATGTTAATTATTATAGTAGTTTGAAGCACACTCAAGGTCTGCACCCTGAAGTCTGATGTGTTTTCATTAGCAGCAGAAGAAGGACCAACACAGCTTTAGTGGGTTAAGGTTGTGGCGGGTTTGATGCCTACGGACGTCAGATTACAGATAACTTGACCACAAACCACCAGCACAGAACTTCTACAAGGTTTGAAAATTTTACCTTCACCGTGCAATCTTCTGAGGCACTTGCAATGACATTGTCATCATGAGGACTCCACTGGATGTCCAGCACTGGTGCTGCATGACCACAGACCGTGGGACAGGACTGGTCGATTCTTCCACTCTGTAGAGAAAAAGAACGTTCCAACCATTAACGCATTATCCAGTCCTGCTAATGGTCTCGTAAGTGTAGAAAGTACTTTAGTCAGGCATGCAGCAGGCTGTTAAAAAGTTGGTGACATAATGCTTTTAGTAGGAGAGTGGAAGAAACATCGATCTACTGTTTATCTAATCCTCTGTAATGTTGGAGATTGAACCTTGCTGATTGGAACCACGAGGAAGGCCCCTCCTCCACCCGCTTCAATGATAACAGCAATGAATTTGGGGTTGACTGCACAGAGTGGACTGTCCCACGTCACCCGGGACACTCTGACATCATCGATGCAGTGCTCGGCTTTCCACGCCTGGGCGAAAACATGGCGGAATTTGCTCTGCCTGACCACACCTCGCCGGAAAGACATACCTGAGGAGATTAAGATCACACAGAGGAAACAGTTACAATTCAGCAACCTTAAATGGACAGATGCTGCTGAATGACAGTAAATTATTAACTCATCAGCTGAAAAGTAAAAAGCTTCTGTCAGCAAACAGTAATCAAATAAGCAGGATAATTATTAACCAAACAGCCAATAAGCTTGAAAAAGAAATTCTGGTTTAATCATTTGGACTGTGAAAAAAATGATATTTTTCCCAGTAAAATATGGCTAAAATGAAATATTCTAACCTTTTAAAATGGACTATATCTTATTTAAAATGCATGTTAACTCAAACAAGCAACAATACATGTCTTCTTTATCTACTCAGATCTCCATTTTTCAGTATATTTTATGACGGAAAATAGACCTTGACTGTTATAGGATTTTTAAGAACGATACACATACCGATAATATTATTGGTCCTTGATAAGATCACGATAGTTTAAAAATATTATTTTGTATATAGTAGGTAAGTACTTTACCGTTTTTGTGTTTTCACTTCTAGTTAAGCTGTAGAGTGCCCACTGGTGGACAAAATAGGCAACATCAGCACTCATAGCACAGTTGAAGGGTGTTTCTCTCATCTCTTCTTTACTTTTTAAATTTTCATTTATGGCCTGATATAAATGTTGATACTGATATATCAGCAAATATCTGATATCAGCTCTCGGCAATATATAATTCAGGCTCCAGTGAAAATAATAAGAATTTGCCATATTTAGGACAATTAAATGGACAATTATAACACCCCACTGTATACCTCCAAAAATATAATGCTGTTATATGCATATTGCATATTTAATTGTCTGCATATATCATATATATTTTATTCTGTATATATGGTATTTATTTACTGTGATCTGCTTGGCTCTCTTTTTGCACAAATGTGGGACAAGTACTACAACTAATGAATGTGCAATGACAATAAAGTGTTAAAACTTAAAAATAAAGATCCTGTTCTTTTAAGATGAGTGTCACATAACAAAACAGATTCTTTTTGTTTTTATGAGTTACCAAGAAACACTTAGTTACACTTTCCCACTTGGGATGGGGAAAATATTTGGAATTGCATAGAAATAAAAACAGGCTGAGTATGCATGCTTTATTAAAACTGTAGTCTTAGTCTTTTGAATCCCCAAACTCTGCACTAATGCTGCTAATGTTGCTGTACAGCTGGTTTAGTAAATCCTCACCATCTTCATATGGTCAGTGAAAAAAAACAAACAAACAAAAAGAAGGGGCAGCCAGGACAGCGGACAAATTCTTTCATACTGGGAGCCTGCCCTGAAAAGTACAGTCAGGCTTCAGTGGACAAAAGGGCATGATCCGCCTGAAACCAAAACATGCCGTGCAGGGAGGAGAAGGGGGTTGGGCAATCATAGCTGCTGTGAGAGGAGGCAGTAACTCTATATGCCATATACCAATGGTCAAAGCAAACGGCATATCAGCAGGTATGAAGCCTACAGAGGGCTCCAGCGTGAGGATAAAACCGCCCCAAATCCAGTTTGCTTGATTCCACTACGTCCAGTCTGCGTTTAAACCTGTGTTATTAAACGCCGCGATCTTACTGCACGATAACGTTCATTTCTATATATACCCATTTAGTAAATACGCTGCATCCTTGCACCATTTCTCTATGTGTTCCCATTGTCTGCTCACAATAGGAGGTGAGGAGACAGCAATTGTTTTTTTCTTATTTTTTTGCAAAGAAACAAATGCAGACATGAGCAACAAAGGACCCGTTTTAGATAGTCCCACAATGACACATCTCGCGTTATTATTTTCCAGTCCAAAAGCGCACATACCTTCGGTTTTTGAGAGACCTCTCTTAATTGGAAGAAGGATCACCAAAGACTCGGGCGTGACAAGAAGAGGCCAATAAAATAATCCGCCGCCAACAGCAGTAACTTAATCCTCTCCTGTGTCCAGACAAGCGTTCACGTAGATTGCGCAGACCTATAACAAAAACGTGTTCATTAGAGGGGGGAAATCCGATTTATTTATTTATTTATTAATCCAATTCTCAGCTGTCTTCTCGTTAGTTTGCTAGGAATTGCGCCTGTCTGCTGTGGCAGAGGTCTAACCTGACAGAGCATGTCCCGCGCTCATAAAGCCACGCTAAAAAGAGCCCGGCTGCCGGTGATGGTGGAGGGAGAGATGCGGACACCGCTTGTCCCCGTCTCCCTTTACAAACGACTGTTTTGGAGCGACGACTCGAGCAGAATCCCAGACACTTCCGCTCAAGGCAGGATGTGTCAAAGAGACGCAGGAGTAAAGAGAGATATCCTCCGTCTACGTCTACATTCCCGTCGGCCAGACCGGATATGTACTGTTTATATTCCCCTTAAGTGCATACATAGACCTAAAAACGGAAAACAGACCGCTATTACGCTGTTAGCTCAAACTATCAGCAAACCTCAATTGAAGCCATTAGCATTTAAGCACTTAACTTTTAATTAGGGCTTTAAATGTGGAGTTATATATCAATTTTGGGGTTTCAAAACCTAATCGACTGTTTCTCGGAGGATTTATGCGTGTTCCCAAACTGATAGCTGAACTCAAATTTAGATGAAGATGATTTGAAATGATAATGATGACAATTAACAATTTTAAAACATTTTGCTGACATCCGGTCTTTTAAAAAATCGTTATACGCAGAGGGTTTTTTTTTTTTTAATAGTCTTTGTGCTCACTACTCAGAGCTGTGTCTCGTGTTGTGGTAGCACCTTATAATACAGTGCAATTGTAATACAATATGGCGTAATTTCCAAATCTTTGTCATTATTCTAAATTTAAAGTGTAAGGGCGTATGCACAGTAAAATGAGAGAGTAAGAACTTGAAGTTTTAAAGGAAATGTGAATTTATTTATTCATTCATTTATTGTAACCTTCTTAATATTAGGAGTAAGGTTTATCAAGCAATGTTTCTTTGTCTTACATTGTGATTACACAATATCACGAAGGGGTTAGCTGTATTATAGAGTATCCTAACCCCCCCCCTTACATTGCAATTGCCCATTATACACATATATACTATACATACTGGAATACACTTATTGTATTCCGCTTATTCTTGGCTTATTAATGTTATTTTATTTGTATTTTTTAGCTGAACATTATTCAGAAAGATATATTTAAAAGATTATTGGAGTATAATTAAAGTATAATGTCTTAAGTCAATTAAAACAAATGTAAGGAGCACTAAGGTGTTGAATAAAATGTCAAAGAAATAAATTCATGATTTATTTGTTCCATCAATTAAATATACATTTTCCCATTCATTCCCAGACAGGACTTATAACACATTCTACTAACATCCCAGCTGCACATGAGACCTATCACACCAAAGGTGCGAGCAAATAGCGCTACACTGCAAACCCAGTCTAGAGATACTGCAATCAATTTACTTATGGGCATGCACTGCAAACAATTTGGACCTCTGCACAGCTGGGAAGCAGCGCTATGACCTGCAACCTGGGTTTATAAAGGAAGTGGCACAAACAAATAAACGAAAAAAACAAAAAAGAGAGAGGTTAGTTCGTCCTTACAAGACTCACTCTCAATCATTCATAACAGCCCTTATGGCTGGACGGACTAACCAATACAAAATTACAAATCAACCAAAAGAACAACAAAAGGACAGCAGAAGCAGCACAACAACAGCTGCAAAACACAAACAAGATTATCGATTAAAATGTTACACAATAAAAACATCAATTTTATGAAACCATTCAAAATCACAGATCTAAAAAAACCACCCAATATACCAACAACATTGATGGATTTCCCCGCACGCAGTTGATCTAGAGCTTGATTGATTCCACCATTAAAACTTGTGGCCACACCAACAAATCCAACAACACACATTAAAAATAGGCACCTACAATAATAAATAATCCAAACAAAACAGCAAAAGTCTCTTACCGAACAACATAGCCACTCACACCAGAGTGAGTTAATCGTCTCTGGAACTTCCCACAGAAGAGTGCTGACTTCACCTCACACACAAGTTCCTCTGCCAATCACATGGCAAAATGCAGCAAACTGCCAGATGACACTTGTTACAACCCTTCCCTTCAATGGGGATCGGCGACCCGAAAATGAGTTGAAAAGGGAACACACTTGAAATTTTATTTATTTATAGTCTATTGTGGCCATTTAAATGGGTTTGAATGCTGTCCAGCAGTCTTCCTTATCGAGCCAAGTTGGCTACACCCACCTCCCCATGTTCCTGGTCCCCAGAAGAATCCAAATGGGGCACACTCTCATCTGTGAGACTTGACATCCCTTCCTTTAACACCACAGAATCACCATCTCCCTCTTCTGTAAACATCTGTTCCACTTTATCATTTATCAGAGGAATTCAAATCTCTCTGAACCCTTCGCATTTCTAACCGTCGCTGCACAACATCATATCCAGCAAAAGCAGCAAACTGCCAGGTCAGACTTGTTACACAAACAAACGAACACAAAACTTTCGGCTGTTCTCTTAATTACAAAGGTTTGCCACAACGAATTCCACATATTTATCAGAGTTTTACGCCAGATGCCGTTCCTGTAGACACTCCAAAGGAATTCATGTCCAACCCCGGGGCCCATTAGTTAAAAAAAAAAACACGGAATAATTTATATGTTTTAATAAGTATTTTAAAAATGCATTTGAAAATATGGCTTTCATTTGTAAACATTGCACTCTAAAATTGTTGAAATAATAAATTTTTATATTTTTAAAAGCCCCCAAACAATCTTAAATAATCAGGCCTCATATAATCTCAAAGACCTCATAGTACCATATCACCCCAGCAGAGCACTTCGCTCTCAGAGTGCTGGTTTACTCGTAATTCCTACACTATTTAAAAGTAGAATTGTAGGTAAAGTGTTCGCTTTCAGGCCCCTCTTCTGTGGAACCAGCTCCTAGTCTGGAGACAGACACCCTCTCTGCTTTCAAGATTAGTCTTGAAATTTCCTTGGTGATAAAGCATATAGTTAGGGCTGGATCAGGTGACCCTGAATCCTCCCTTAGTTACACTGCAATAGGTGTAGCCTTCTGGGACTTCCCATGATGCATTGTTTCTTCTTCACTAACCTTTTTTCACTCATTATGTGTTTATAAACCAATTTCTCAATTTAATCATTAGTTATTATTAATCTCTGGCTTCACAGCGTGTCCTTGTCCATTCTCCCTCCTTTCACCCCCAACCAGTCAGGCAGAGAGCTGCACCTATCTCAGCCTGGTTCTTCCAGAGGTGTCTTCCTGTTAAAAGGGAGTTTTTCCTTCCCCCTGTCAGGAGGTGCTTGCTGATAACGGCTCATCTGATTGTTGGGGTTTTCTCTGTATTATCGTAGGGTCTCTACCTTACAATGTAAAGCACCTTGAAGCAACTGATGTTGTGATTTGGGACTGTATAAATAAAGTTGAATTGAAAAAAAATATCATTTGTCACTCTTGCTCAGTGGTGTGATGGTGTCTAAAAAATAAAATAAAATTTCAGAAATGTTTCTAAAATGGCTGCATTGAAACAAGCTGTATTTTATCTTCTTGATGCACGCTCAATTATCCAGGTAAGTAAATCCCCAAAAGGTTGATTCTGTTCATCTGGATGTAACGTTTTTAGTGGGAGAAATGTTTCCTCACTCATCCAAGTGACTTCTTCAGTCTCAGCTGACTGCAGGTTTCCCCAATCTACATTTGCATAATGACTGAAACCAGCCCACTGAAGGAACAATGGGCTGACCTCCGAGCCTATTGCCCAAGGATCGGGCCCCCGACACAAACAGAGTAATATAGTATTAAGTGCCAAGAGGATTGCCATGATTTATTTATCTGGGAAACCAAACAACCTCTAGCGAAGCCAATATCACGACACAGAAGAGCTACCTTGTCAGACCAGGACTCTGCAGTCTATTTACACCTACAGGCCAGTGGACACTCTTTCAATGATGAGGATGTACACATCCTGGACAGGGAGGAACGCTGGTTTGAGTGGTGAGTCAAGGAGACCATTTATGTGAAAATGGAAAGCCATCTCTGAATCGAGGAGGCGGGCATCTTTCACCATCTTCCAATGCTGTGATTGCAGCCATTCCCCAAATCTGTGAATGGTACTCATGGCCATTGATCAGTGGTCTTTGATCAGTAGTTGTTGATCAATGGTCATGAGAATCTGCATATTAATGATCAAGGAACTGACCTCCAAGCCCACTGTTCCTTCAGTGGTGCTAGTTTCAGTAATTGTGCAAATGCACTGTTTATAAAATTGGGGAAACCTACAGTCAGCTGAGACTGAAGAAGTCACTTGGATAAGTGATGAAACGTTTCTCCCACTGAAAATGCTACGTCCAGATGAACAGAATCTACCTTTTGGTGAAGCCGTACTTTAGTAGAATTAGAGATTGCATTTAACAGATCTTGTCATTATTTGCAAATAAAGTACAGAGATTTTTATTTGTGTTTGTCAAAGTAAATTTGGTTAAAATCCAGTGGCTTCTCATTGTCACCAGAAATTGTGGTGGTTTTTTGAGGGTTATTCAGGTTAATGCAGCATTGTAGCGCCATCCAGTGTTTGATATACCATATTGACGCACAGAGATCATTTTCTTTTTAAAAATCCCAGGTGTTTCCCTAGGTTCCCCACATTCAGAGAAGGCATAAAAATCTAAAAACATGATAAAATATGAAAAAAGAAAGCCTTCTCTAAAACGATAGGGTGAAAATGAACGTTTTTTGCTTGGTATTGTCTGAAAGGATGTTTCAATTCTGAAGCAAGGGCTCAGTTTCACATTATTTATACACAATGTACGCTATATTACAATACTCACAACCCCAGAAATCACAATCTAAAACCTTTGACAATATCACCCCCGAGTTCGACCTATTTACACTATAAATACCATAGTGTTCAACATGTGCAACAGGTGGCTCCGTGGCGCAATGGATAGCGCATTGGACTTCTAGGCATAGATGCAGACATTCAAAGGTTGTGGGTTCGAGTCCCACCGGAGTCGCATTTTTGTACTTCTTCTGGAAAACTTCGGCCAATGTTTATAGTCACCTGTATTATATACCACTACATGTCACGAATGTCAAGCGATTACAAAACAGTGATTGTAATTATTAAAAAATCGCAATGTTTTATTGCCTCACGGGTAAATGTCTATTTTTTTCCTCTCAGTTGCGTTACACTACCATGTAAAGTCATTGTTGGTGGAATAAAGTATTAACCGTAGTTACCTTAACTGTGAACAGTGTAGCGACTGTTGCTTTATAAATGAATTAAATGTGTCAAGATGGGTAGTTTGGCTTAATGCTAAACGTAGTTAGCCATAGCTGCGTGTTTCCACACGGAGACCCATCACTGCTGCACCGGGTGTAACCAGCAAGCTAACATTAGGCTAGTTAGATGTAGCTAGCTAGCTATAGATATTTGTGGGTGTACGCAGCTGTAGAATGAACCTTATACACGCAAATATTGAGGGGCAGCAATAAAACGTGTTGCTGCCACTTCGTTTTAAAGTCGCACTGTTGTTGCCGTCGACGTCTTCGATCTGTTTGTTTGCCCCATTAGCTGCCTTGTGTTGGTCTGTTAGCCTCCTCAGCTAGCCAGTGTCGTATGGGTATCAGAGTTAGCAGTGACTTCACCCGGCTGCTGGTTGCCTGATCTTTCATTTTGGACACGTCAAGGTAAACATTTAGCCATCGGCGAGTTTGAAAGCTAGCTAGTGATGAAGCCAATGTTTAGCATTTGCTCTTCTTCGCAATGCTTTTTAAATATGCAGACACTAGCTAAATAACTTGGAACAATCGTGTCAGATTGAGTTTATTCACTTTAAGCTCCTCTCAGCGATGAATTGTTGTTACCGACACTGTCATTTATCTTAACTGGGGCTAATGTAGGCTAACCTCTGTTGTCAAGTTCGTCAGTATGTTCAGATTTATCTGATTTATTTATCCAGTTGCTGTTGTTAAAACCTGTTGTTGTTGTTCTGTTTGCCCCTTAAATTACAGTAATTTTCCCTAAAAGAGAATTGGACTGAATTAGACTCAAAACTGTTAATATTTGGACTATTTATCAGTAAGAAGACAAAATAACACTAAAAGTTTTTATTCACAAGTCAGTTCCGTCTTTATTAATCTCTTCATCAGGCGAAAATAATAATTAATTTTGGTAAAACGTGTCACGAGTAGTCGGTATGTATTGATTTCTCGGCCGACCTTTGACCTGTCATTCCACACTCAAAGATCAGTGTTGACACTCATTAATAATCAATAATAAAGACTTTCAGCTTGTAAGTAGGGTTGTAGTCAATGAAAAGAAGTGAAATTGTTTGTGTTTAAGAATGTCAGAAAATGTGAATTTGACTTCACACAGTTCAAACTAACATTAAATTTGGACCATTGGTTTAAAATCCAGAGATATTCAGGTGTTTTATATATTCAGGTTATATAACAACTGTTAAAATTTACTTTGTAAGAGCTCAGTGAATTACATTTGTGGAACTTTTTATATAAAAAAAAAAAAACGTGTTCTGTCCATTGTTGTGCTGATGAAACAAGTCACAATACTAAGACTGTATTTATATAGCACCTTTGAAAGCAGAGGTTGACAAATGACATTGAGAGCTAGGGGGGGAAAAAGGTAATCAGAAGGTGAATGAAATGCAAACATGTTAACCAGAAGGCTTCACATGGGGGCCTAAAAAAACAGGATGAAAGCATGTGATTTAAAGCAAGATGCTGTTTTTGCAACCTTAGTCCTCAACCAGATTGTTCCAAACCCAGTGCACCCACATTGCAAAAGCAATTTCAGTTAAATTAAAGCCTCGCCTGGGGAACGCAGAGAATGGTCACACCTGAGAATTCAAGGAACTGGCTCCTAATTGATTCACCGAATCACTGTATCAGCCAGTCTTGTTATGTAAATGATAAAACTTTCCATCTTCCCCCTCAAGGTCCCTCCAGTCTGTAGCTTAAGTTTAGGGGGTGTGATGTCAGAAGCCAAGACCCCCACTCCCACTCCTCCTGGAGACACATACAAAGGATGGGTGTTCAAGTGGACAAATTACATCAAGGGTTATCAGCGGAGGTGGTTTGTGCTGAGCAATGGGCTGCTGTCATACTACAGGTACACCTTTCTGTAGAACACTGGTATAGTTTAAGGATATTTCTCTTTTCTTTTTAGTTACTTTTTATTCCCAAAGTCAAATGAGGCTCTTCTGATTATTAGGACCCAGGCAGAGATGGGTCACACGTGTCGGGGCACCATCAACTTGGCTACAGCTACTATCACTGTGGATGATGCCTGCAACTTTGTCATCTCCAATGGAGGGGCACAAACATATCACCTCAAGGCCAGCTGTGAGGTGGAACGTCAGCGATGGATCACTGCCCTGGAGCTGGCCAAAGCCAAGGCTGTCCGCATGCAGGCAGAGTCAGGTAAAACAGGCTTAAGGGGAATTATTTAGTGCTTCTGTACATATTTACACGCATGTCCACTTTGTTAGGTACACCTTGTGTCTACTGGGCTGGACGCCCCTTTTCCTTTGAACAAGATTCAACAAGGTGCTGCAAACATTCCTCAGAGAATTTAGTCTGTATTTTCATTATAGCATCGCACAGTTGCTGCAGATTTGTTGGCTGCACATCCATGATGTTTAACCACACCCTAAAGGTGCTCTATTGGCTTGAGATCTGGTGATTGGAGTTCATTTGAACACAGCGAACTCATTGTCGTGTTCAAGAAAACAGTTTGAGATGTTTTGAGCTTTGTGACATGCTGTGTTATCCTGCCAGGCAGTGTCCTAGATGGGTACACTGTGGTCATAAAGAGTTGGACATAGCCAGCAGCAATACTCAAGTAGACTGTGGTGTTTGAATGATGCTCAGTTGGTACTATGGAGTGGACACACTCTGGGAGCTTTAGTAAAAACACCAGCAGCGGCCTGAAACATTGAATGTTGCAGCAGAAATCAAGTCTCATCAGGTCAATGTTTGTCCCAATCTTTGATTAGCCAATGTGAATTGGAGCCTCAGTTTCCTGCTCTTAGCTGACAGAAGTTGCACTTGGCCTGATCTTGTGCTGCTGGAGTCCATTTGTATGTGATGTTGGACGTGTTGTTCCTTCAGAAAAGCTCTTCTGCACACCTTGGCTTGTAAAGAGTAGTTATTTCAGTTACTGTTGCTTTCCTGTCAGATGAAGCAGTCTGACTGTCCTCTGACCTCTGACATCAGAAAGGCATTTTTTTGTCCAGAGAACAGCTGCTCACTGAATATCTTCTCAACAGCCATGACACTTTCAGAGTCTCTTAAATCACACTTCTTCCCCTTTCTGATGCACAGTTTGAACTTCAGCAGGTCGCATTGACCAATCCTAAATGCACTCAGTTGCTGCCATGTGATTGGCTGATTAGATATTTGATATTAACAAGCAGTTCAACAGTGTACCTTAGTATTTATTTATTTATTTATTTAAATAATTCACAGGACATGAGAACTTTTTTTTTTTTTTTTTTAATCAGATATTTTATTTTCCTTTCCTTTTGTTTGATTTCCTAACAGATGACTCGGGCGATGACTTCCCTTCATCGTCACCACGCATCACACAAGGTGGTGGGTCACAAAATTCAGAAGTCCAGTCTGCTCTCAGAACCCTGAGCAACAAAGTGGAGGATCTGAGCACCTGCAACGATCTGATCTCAAAGCATGGCTCTGCCCTCCAGAGGTCAGACTTGAACCCATTTTGCCTTGCTCTTTGCTTTAATCTTCAGGCAACAGTCTCATTTATGCCTCATGTCTCTACTAGTCTACTATGTGAGCTCTAAATTTGAAGTTATAATTCTGTAGGTTTGGTAATTCAGTGCCATATTCAGATGTTTTGTACCATTTGCAGAAGAGTCCTGTTATAAAATCATTGATGTGTAAATTGACTACATATTGTCCAAACATCCAAAGTTCATATTTTTTTCAGGTCATTAGCAGAACTGGATGGTTTACGTCTGACTGGAGAGGCTGGGGATAAGATTCGCCAGGTCACAGAAAGAGCCACTCTGTTCCGCATCACCTCTAACGCCATGATCAATGTAAGTCTGACATCCTTCTTCAGTGTGTTGACCTCTGAGTTTTTAATATATAATGTATATATACCAGAGAAGACCTTGTCTATGTATTACTGCGCAGCTTTTCAATGAAACACATTGAAAAGTGTTTCAATGTTATGCTTCTCAGGCGTGCCGAGACTTCTTGACGCTCGCACAAACTCACAGCAAGCGATGGCAAAAGGCCCTGCAGGCTGAGCGGGAGCAGAGAGTGCGGCTGGAGGAGACTTTAGAGCAACTGGCCAAACAGCACAATCACCTCGAGCGAGCATTCAGAGGAGCCGCACAGGCTAATGCTAGTCCAGACAATAAAGGTAAGTTGTGATTCTGACAAGATAACAATGAAGGATGATGCACATGTCTATTGACATTCTACAAGAGTGTGAGTTAATGTTTTCAGAAAGTTTTTATTGTAATACCAGCACTTATTTTGTAAATCTTACTTCTGACCTCCATACAATAAGTAAAAAGAGTAAACTAACCCTGAAAATAATAAAAACTAAACTAAAACAAATTTTTCAAACAACAAAAACTAAACTGAAATATGAAAATCGATTCTGAAAACTAAATGAAATTAAACTGAATTCAAAACCAAAAGTCAAAGTGAAATGAAAATAAAATACTAAACTATTGTAACTCTTATCAGGTACATGTGGCGTACAACTCTTTCGAAATCAAAGATGTGGGGCCACCAACTGTTTGCATTCGACTTCGATTTCTGAACAAAAGTGTGTGAATGGGTGGATGATTGCGTATAGTGTAAAGCGCTTTGGGGTCCTTAGGACCAAGTAAAGCGCTATACAAATACAGACCATTTACCATTTTCGATTTCTGAACAAAACTCATTAAACCTCATTTCCCACAGAGATATTTTTCAGTGGTAATCCAAGAGCCTGTGAAAAATTTCATTGGCTTTTTATTAGGGGAACCAGGGAGATGCTAACTCCTGGGTGACCAAGATTTTCTGTGGCTGACATACGAGAGTCCTTGTGATCAAGCACTTAGCAAGAAAAATAGAATCAAGATGTGAAACTAAAAGAACATTATCAGTTTTAGTCTCATTAAACTTTTTAATTACTCCATTATTCACTAAACCCCAATTTGAAATCCCCTTGGCAATTATCAGGTAAATGTTAAGTCAAGTTTTACAAGTAGCAGTACCCGTGATTACCTGATTCTGATTCCATGTAACCAGATGTGAGGAATTGCAACTTCCTGTTTTGTTTGTTTGTTTGTTTTAAATTTTTGTTTTAACACTTTGACACCTCTGATTCAGAGCATTTAAACTCCAGGCCTTGAGGGCCGGTGTCCTGTAGGTTTTAGATCTCACCCTGGGTCAACACACCTGAATCAAATGATCAGTTCATTACCAGACTTCTGGAGAACTTCAAGACATGTTGAGGAGGTAATTTAGTCATTGAAATCAGCTGTGTTGGATCAAGGACACATCTGAAACCTGCAGGACACAGACCCCCGGGGCCTGGAGTTTGACACACCTGCTCTATATTACATGTTGTTTTATTGTTTTTGTGATACCTGGAGAATCATCTTTAAGTTTCTGTATAGGGAAAACTTAGATGTTTGTTTGTGTTAAGGTGCTGCTGGGCCAGGAAAAGGTGAGGCCAGTGATGAGGATGATGACAATGAGTTCTTTGATGCCATGGAAGAAGCCCCCGAGTTTATCACTGTACCTGCGGACCCCCAGTTTCACAAGTCTGTATCTTTCCCTTTACCCGTCGGTACAGATTGACAGATGGAGTTAGTTGGGGGTTTTCCCCAAGACTTTGTGTGTGGCTTGTCTTTGTTTTTATATATTTAGACCACTTCCTTGTATCACATTCCAGTATGTATTTATCTTAAGTCAATCAAATTGTGTAATGACAGAGTGTGTGTGTGTGTGTGTGTGTGTGTGTGTGTGTGTCAGGTCATTTTTTTTAAGCCTCTCTTTCCTCATATGTGAAAATACCTGATTAACTAGTAACGTTCACGTCACTAACAGAATCTATTTGCTTTTTTTTTTCTCTCTCTCTTACAGAAGGTCAAGCAGTAATATCAGCGGCCTCAATAGTGAATTGTGTGCAGATGATCAGTCGGTAGGCCTCATTCTGTCCGAATCATTGAAATCTTATTATAATGCTGTATCCCATCTTTTAAAATAACAGTCTGAATGAAAAGCTGCAGTAGGACTGGTGTTGTATGTATATTCTTTATACATGATTTTGTTGCTATGGTAATAAATCAAAAACATTTCCGTTTTATATTGATAAACGTTTCTGCTTCTTAGCTTAACGAGGAGCCTCTTGCGATGAACCAGGAGTCCCCCTCCCAGGAGCTGGTACCCTTAAAGAAGAGGCGGACACGCATCCCAGACAAACCAAACTACTCCCTCAACCTTTGGAGCATCATGAAAAACTGCATCGGCAAAGAGCTGTCTAAGATCCCGATGCCTGTAAGGATTTCTTACTGAACGTCAGTCAGAGTTACTGAAAGCTTGTTGTTCTTCCATGTGTGCTTCGTTGTTTACCTGTTGAAGAAGACGTCTGATCAGCTTCATTTTGGACAGTCAGACTCAAAGAGTTTGAGTGTTAAAATATTTGTGTCTTACTCATAATATTCAATTAATGAAAGATTTGGGTGCTTTTTAACACCCCTCCTACCCCAAGTTAAAACCACATTGGAAATATGGTTTGTGTGCGTTTACAGTAAAAATACAAAATCTACGATAAGCTAACCGCATCATTAAATGCCACTGCAGTGCCTCCAAAATGTGGCAGCAGTCAGTTCAGTGTGACGAAATTGGAGCGTAGATACTGATCCCTGTCCTTTTTCCGCTGTAAGGGTTGTCAGCATTCTGCAAGAGCTTTTGAAGATCTTTATCGGCAAATCTGCCCAGATTTTGTTTATTTGTGAAATCGACTGTAGGTCACTTGTAGGATGTGGGCCAGCAGAGTTGTCTAAAATGAGCTACCATCACGGCTTTTTATAAGAGCCCAGACAAACTGATTTGTCAGACTGATCACTGCTGAGATAAATAGTCACATGTTTGATTTGGCTTTGTTCTGTCAACTTATCACTGCCATTGTGTCGCCCTGCCCCCACTCTAACAATAAAGAGTTTTGTCTCTGCCACATTACAGAGATACTTTGACATTGACACATGTCGACTTCCTGTAGCTTAGCAACACTACCCGCCAGGTCACTGCTGACCCATCTATGGTTGTGGTTTAGAAAATGGCTTGGGCTTTGCTTAAGCCAAAAGTTAAATTAGCAGATTTTCAGAAACTGGCAACACAGGTTTTCTGTTAAAAGCTTTTCTATTTGGTCTTTCCAAACAGAAGACGTTACCCAAACCATACCTGTACCTATCTAACAATCTACACATATATACTTTTACTGAAGTGACACTACATAGCGAGTGTCAGTGTGTGTGATGGGCCTCGCTCACATTGAGTGTAGCAGAGTGGAGACAGATGCATATGCTGACAACAACTCTTAAGGTCACTGAAAGCGTAATAAAAACTTTCCAAGAAGTGAAGAGGGAACACAAACCTGACCACAGTTTGTGGTTAAGTCACAAACTATTGCAGCAAGTGTGAAATGGCTCAAAAACTGCTGACTCTTTGCTATTAGCTTCCTCTGTGCTAACAAAGCTCTCCCAGAAGGAAGCAGTGCACTGCTGCAGATGCACACAGGACAGTATAGAACCGAATTGAACAGATCAGCCTGTGGTCACTTCTACCCAGTCTAGCTTTTTGAATCAGGTTCAGACCCACATCTTAGCCATGTGTGAGATTCGTTGCTGGAATTAATACATAACACAAATATAAAAGTAAATTTCAAACATTTTGCTTTCTAGGTTAATTTCAATGAGCCCATCTCCATGCTGCAGCGGTTGTCTGAGGACCTCGAGTACCACGAGTTGCTGGATAAGGCCGCAAAGTGTCAGAACTCTTTGGAGCAGATGTGCTACGTGGCCGCCTTCGCAGTGTCTGCCTACTCCACCACAGTCTACCGCACGGGAAAGCCTTTCAACCCTCTGCTGGGAGAAACGTATGAGCTGGACCGCAAGAGAGAAAGTGGCTATCGCTCCCTATGTGAGCAGGTGAGGGAGGAAAAAAACCAAGAGAATGGAAGTTTTCCAACCGAGAACTGTAACTCAAGAGAGAGATTGAATGTCAGAAAGGAGGAATTAAAAAAAATTCCACTGACTTGGCATTAGGAGAGAATCTTGCTTCCTTTTTCTGCGCAGTTGGGGTTGAACATGCTGGCAGGGAACCAGAATTATCATTATTTTTTTTTTAATATGGAGACATGAAGTGGCGACTTTTTGATTTAAAAAAAAAAAAAAAAAAAAAAAGTGTCATATTTCTGCCCCTTGTCGTAAAATACACAAACCTAAAACAATCTAAAGTCACCGGTTGATCCTGAATAGATTATTTGTAGAGGAGGAAATCAAATGGTGTGTGTGTGTGTGTGTGTGTGTGTAAAAGCTGTCATGTCACATGTCAGATTTATGAGACTAAATGTCAGTCACATCTATTGGGGATGACTCAGACTCATGAAGAATAGGACTTGATGTTTTGTTGCATCAGAAAAACATTTTCTCTTTCCAGGTGAGTCACCACCCACCTGCTGCTGCACATCATGCTATCTCTGATCGTGGCTGGACGTTGAGACAAGAAATCACAGTTGCGAGCAAGTTCAGGGGGAAATACCTCTCCATTATGCCTTTGGGTAAGAGGCAAACTAGGTTAGAAAACAAAGCATACCATTCTTCCATAGTGTCAAGGACAAAAGATGTACACACAACTATCATCAGAATTTATAAGTGACTAAAGAGTGTACCAGCCCACACCTTTCTTTAGTTGAACCATAAAACGGTAATTACTAATGAACAAAGGTTTTGCTTTGCTTTTTTTTTTTTTTTATTTTTTATTTTTTAGTTTGTTTCATATTTCTTTTCTTCGTCACAGGCACAATTCATGCAGTCTTTGAGAAGAGCAATAATCACTACACATGGAAGAAAGTTAACACCACGGTGCACAACATCATTGTCGGAAAACTTTGGATCGATCAGGTGAGACGCTCGGACACGTCGTTGCAGGGCCACAGGGCCTGATCTGCAGAGGAGGCAGGAATGAAGAGCAAGAAAGGATCTGTTATGACGCTCCTAACAAGGAAAAATAAACATGGGTTTATCTTTTACAACCAGCTTTGCCACGATATGATTGACATGATGTCTTTTATGGAGAGACAATAACAAGTTCTCATGCTAGTAACATTAACAAAGAAGTGACATTTGAATAGAGTTACTGACGCCTTTAATCACTTCAGTGATTCACAATGACATTAATATGCAGGGTGGATACCAAAAAGAAAACGCACAAAGAAAACTTTTGAAAGGGTTTACTTCAGCACATCCGTACACTTATGTGATCTCCTGCATGTACATGTTAGTCATCAGAGATCTGCATAACTCATTCTGTGCAGATTTTTATGCAGGGTGCCCTTCCCACTACTGCCCTCCCATTTATTTGGCAGTTTGTTTAACAGCTTTAACTCACTTTAACAGGTCAGGTTCTCGATTGGTTTTCAAGTTTCACTTGGTAGCATCTGGGGTTCCTCAGGGCTCTGTCCTTGGTCCATTACTCTTTAACCTTTACGTATTCCTGCTTGGTCCCATCTTAAAGAATCGAAATATCATTCTTATGCAGATTAAACATAGTTGTACTTATCATTTCCCTCTGATGTAACCTCACACACTAATGATTGATTAGACTGGATGTCTAAAAACTTTTGTAATTTAACAGAGAGGTGATGAAGATATTTGTTGTCAGAGACTATTTTTCTAAAACACAACAAGCAACCCAGGAATCTGTACTGCGGTCACTTAGTTGACTTACAGTTCAGTACAGAATTACCTTTTAAAGTCCTTCTTTTTGTTAATATAGCTCTCTGTCTTTAGGCCTCCCGGTACACCTCTGACTTAGTGTCTATAACAAGGTCAAACCTCTCAGGTCATCAGGGGCAGCTCTTCTCACTCCTCTCAGATTTAGATTCGAGTGTGCTAAGGGTGCTTTCTGTTAGTGCTCGCCTGTTCTTTGGAACAAGCTGCCTGCTGACCTAAAGGTCAGTTGCAACTATGCCTGCCTTCACAGACAGACTCGGGATTTTACTCTGTGTGTTTGTATGTGTTACCGTGTATTTTATTCCTTTGCAAAGTCTGATTTGTTTTTTATTGGTTAATCGCAAAGAGTTCACATGTAATGAAATGTGCTATATAAATGAATTTGCCATGGCTGGTTGCCATCACATAGCATTAAAATACCCTATTTCTTTGCTTCCAGTTCAAATTTTTACTCTACAGATAAAAAGTAGAGTAAGAGCATTGCGTTGCAGCATTTTAACTTGAGTGTGAAGTAAAATTTTTATCTAGTCGATATCATCCCCACTTGTGATTTTTTTCCCTCCTCACTGTGTATCCCTGTGTTTCCCTTCCAGTCTGGTGAGATAGACGTAGTAAACCACACCACCGGAGACCGCTGCCACTTAAAGTTTGCTCCTTACAGCTACTTCTCCAGAGATGTAGCCAGAAAGGTGAGAAAGATGCAGAAGACTTGAATAGATTTAGTCTGTTTTTCTCTGACTTGCTTTGAAAGAAAACTCACACACAGTAGGTGCATCAAGTTTGAACCAACAGACAAATTTTAATATACAGGCTTTTCTTTGCCTTTATGACATTATTTGATTGTGTTAGCTGCTTTTACAGTCTCCTTTTTTGCTTCCTTCTGACAAAAAAAAAAAATCCTTTAGCAGGAAAATGAAACATCTTACGGTGTGTTATGATTTTAACCAAACTGCTGTCGTCAAATTTGTGCTTGTGCTCGATGGATCACGATGCTCTGCTCTTCCGTTGGCTCTCTGTGGGAACCTCCCATCTCTTCTGTTTTTAGGTTACAGGTGTGGTAATGGATAAAGATGGAAAGGCACACTACGTGCTGTCGGGCACATGGGACGAGAAGATGGAGTTCTCCAAGGTGATGCAGAGCAGCCGAGGAGGCGAGAACGGCACTGAGGGCAAACAGAAGACGGTCTATCAGACCCTTAAAGCCAGAGAGTTGTGGAGAAGAAACCCTTTACCGTAAGTGCTGTTTTAAAAAGTAAAACCGGGCCGTGCTGCATTAGTTACGATTTAGAGGTGCGCACACAGCTTTCTGAAGCAGAAATAAACATTAGACCTAAACATGGATGGCATCAATGCCAGTATCAGGGTGTAGTTTTGTGTGACTGAAAGCGCTGCTGTGCTGTGCTCTGTCATCCTCCTCAGCGATGGAGCAGAAACCATGTACTACTTTACTGCCTTGGCCTTGACCCTGAACGAGCCTGAAGAGGGCGTGGCTCCCACGGACAGCCGACGGCGGCCTGACCAGCGCTTAATGGAGGAAGGTCGCTGGGACGAGGCCAATGCCGAGAAGCAGCGGCTGGAGGAGAAGCAGCGCACCGCCCGCCGTGAGAGAGAGAGGGAGGCCGCAAGCCAACGCACCTCGAGTCAATCAGAAGAAGGTTAGAATCGAACTTGTTTGTGCTTCACTTTTTCTTTACTCCTCTCCTCTCTGCATGGGGAAAATCATGGAACAAAGGGGTAAAACGATTCTCTGTGATCCCCTTTTTGTCTTCCAAAGCTGTCGATGAGGACTCTGTTACTGATCCCTCCTTGAAAGGCAAGTATTCCTTTCTTTTTTTTTTTTAAGATAAAAATCGATTAAACTGTCACCATTTCATGTTTAAATTCATGTTGCTCTAGTGAGAAGCTCATTAACTTTCTGGGAATCTTTTTTATTTTTATTCCCCCCCCCCCCTCTGTCCTTCCCTCTCTCCTTCCCTCTCTTTCAGGCGCACCTCATGACAGCTATCTTGCACTTTGGTTCGAGCGCTGCGAGGACCCAATCACAGGTGAGGAGATTCACATCTATAAGGGAGGCTACTGGGAAGCTAAGGAGCACGGGAGCTGGGAGAGCTGTCCCAACATCTTTTGATCTTGGCATTGACTGCAAAGTGCCGTGAAGAGACACCATCAAAAGCCTGCTGTTCCCCTTCTCTGACGGCTGCTCCCCTCCAGTTGCTCTCTGTTCTAAGAGATCTCCAGGACGGTCACTGCTGTCTGATCCACAGGGAGAGCAGGGTTTTCTCTCCCTCGTCCCATATTTGGTTTCCCCCTCATTGCTGTCACATATCTGAGAGGACTGGAATGAAAATTTCTTTGCTGTTTGGGTGCTTTTGTGTTTTTTTTTTTTTTTTTTTTTTTTTTTTTTTCTTTCTTTCTTTTTCGTTCTTTTGTCCCGCTGAGCATGAGTGGGAGGATGTGAAACGAGCAGTGCTTCCAAATCAAGTTTGCTCAGTCTTTTCAGATCAAGAGTGTTTGATTGAGGTGATTCGGGTTTTATTTTTTGTTTTTTGTTTTTCCTGTTGTCACCCATAGCATTATCTGCTTTGGTAATAACTCTAGAAAAAAAAAAAAGGGGGGGGGGTAAAACCTGATTAATATATACATTTATATACAGGTATGATTAAAAGTAATTTTCATTAAACTGTCAACTGGTGGCCTTCAAGACATTAGCAAGTTTTCTTTTGTTAATCTCTGATTTAGTGTCTTAACGTAATGAAGTGAAAGTTGTAGCGTGCTCGTATGTATGACTGCTTATCTGCTCTTCCATCACTTTACAACAGGGCCACTGTGCAGTGTGCTTTAAAAAAAGATGACCTTTCACACTATCATGTTTGTAATTAGGTTATTTTTCTTTACCAAGGCCTAGTGGGAAGTATGACAGTGAAAATTGTAGTGTGGCAAGGCCTAAAAAAACCTTTCTTTGCCTTAGAAATGAAGAACCTGCACTTGTATTTACGTCCCACCTGAGTGGATACGATATTTACATTTGCTGCTGGTTTCTTGTACAAATTATGAAGACGTAATTAAGAAATGGGGAAAATTGTTGCAAATTGTCTCACATTATAACTGTTTACCTTAATAATAAATAATAAAACTACCCCTTTTTTTTTTCACAATGCTGGAATAATATTTTGACATTTTTGTTAATCAAGTGAACGGTAACAAAGTTTACTGTAAAAAGACAAACAAAAAAACAAAACAAAAAATGGTTTTAAATAGTGCAGGATACTTGCTGTGCTCTTGTATTGACTGTAAAACAGACAAATGAGTGAAGAAAACATTAAAAAAAATACATGTTCATACATATGCAACTACATGTTGACACCAAAAACACAGGATATATGTATGTGTGTGTGCGTGCGTGTGTGTGTGCATTTCATAATTTTGTTTGTTTGTAAGTGTACTTAAAAAGTGAAGAATAAAGAATTGAAAATCATTGCAAATAACTGATTTTATAAATGTATAGAAATTCATATTGTAGTAGTAAGGTAGACTTCTTTTCCCTTGTATTTTTGGTTCCTCATAATATTGGTAGGCTGTCTTCATTTTCCAAAAAAAGGGAGTTTCAGTACTTGACTCAGATGGGCGAGGGACGTGGCATTGTTCAGTATTTTGTATTAACAAAGAGAAAAACTGAAATAAATGCTCTAATGTCAAACAGCACCTTTATACTGTTTTTCTTTAATCTGCATTCCAGGTTTTCATTCTTAAGCTCCAGATCTTTTATGTGTTTAATTTGTAAAGAAATAATACGGGAATAGAATTCATTGGGCCATGAAATCGCTGGCCAGTCAGTTGACCAGGTTACTATATAACGTTTTGTGTTTTATATGTAAGGCTGTAATTCCTAAACAAGAAACTTTTGAAAAAAACTTTTTTTTTGAATTAAACCTCAAAGTCTGGATTTCAGTCACAATGTATACTACATAATAGCAACGCAAATTACACGTAAAGGTTCAAAATTAAAGTCTGAGGAGCAGATTAGTGTATTTCACAGGTCAGCACTGAGTATATTATCTGATAAATATCATGTTTGAATGGAAAAATTGTGCTTTGTACAGGCATGCTGTTATATAGTTTGTCCACTAGAGGGTGCTACTCACCACAAAATGAGCCACAGGATGGCGTTTCCTGCCTCAGAATGGATGTGTGTTACTGGACTTTAAATGCCCTCTGAGAAAATAAACCAAATGAACCACTTATTAACAAAACTGGTATATTTTCATAGTAGCGCTGGCGAGAGGGGGTAAAAACAAGCCTCCTGTGGGGCTTTTCCTGCTTTTGGAGTTTTCATGTACACTTCTTACACTTTTCATCACCTTTCACCAACAAAAGGTCTTTTCTTTAAATTTATCCATTACATTTATAGCGTGACAATTATCTGTCCCTTCCCATTTGATTGATCGAAACACTTTGAAGCGCAGTTCTGATTGAGCTACTTTTACAATTAGTAAAAACTATTACGAAATTATTCATAAATTTGTATACTATCCACAAAGAGAGAAAGAAATACAGAAAATATGTATTTGAAAAGTCACCTGACGATAACAGAAAATCTATTTGACTTCTTATATGTACTTGTCTATAAATAGTCCGCCTCCCTGTGTGTTCCCTTTAAATCTCCTGCTTGCTTCCAAAGGAGTTGCTTCTTCTATTGTACACATCACAGGCGCCTCTCTTTGCTGTGTCATGCCAGCAGATTTATTTTTAGCCAGTTTTTTTTTTTTTGAAAGGCAGACTGGAACCTACCATCCTATACACGGGGCAGAGAGAAACAGGGAATACGGGGAAAGCTGGGGAGGGGCTTTTCAGCTCATCTAACCTGACTGATGCTGTGACTACAGGAAGCGACTGACACACTCCATCACACTCGGGACACACCCTTTCCTACCACACAGTGTGGTACAGTGCAGTGCAGTGGACAGGAGGTGGTTGAGAAACGGTGAGAGTTTGTATAACAGGCAGCAACTGCCTGAACAGAGGGAGGGATGGGAATGCTGAATCAGTGAAAATGCATGAAAGCCTGGGAGAGGGTGGAAGAGGGTAAACGGCAGGGGGAGAGGGAAGAGAAAGGTAACAGCGAGGGGTAGACTGGGTAAAATGTACAGTGTGATTCCTTGTCGTTCATTCATCTATAATTTGTGAATGTTGAGCTGGCAGTTCACCCTGATTTACATCAAGCTTCTCCTTAAGAGCCTTGGATCTCAGTGCTGATTTACAGTACAGTGCCTTTAAGCTGGAATTGTCCCTTTACAGTTTTCAATAAGTCAGGAAAGTCTCTCAGCTCTCAGTCAGATGGAGGTAGACCAGGTGGTGCCTTTGCCAAGGTTGCCCCGGGTCGCCGTGTGCGGAGGTACCCATGGCAATGAGCTGTCCGGTGTGTATTTGGTGCGAGAGCTGCTGAAACTGCAGAGAGAAGTTATGAAGAAAGAGCAAGAGGAGGACTCGAAGCCTGCGTTGGTGCTGCTGGTGCTGTCAAACCCGCGGGCAATGCAGCAGTGTCGCCGATACGTAGACACTGATCTGAACCGCTGCTTTACCCACGCCACCCTCAAGTAAGGCAACGATCAGAGATAACACTCATGGTGTCAGTTGTAAAATCAAAGAACGTGCTGCTATTTTGTATTTTTCTTTATCCCCCAGTGGTCCCCTCTCAGACATGGCCCCCTATGAGATCATCAGGTCCCGAGAGCTGAACGCCCTGCTAGGACCCAAGGGCAGTCCGGAGGCAGTGGATCTGGTCTGCGACCTCCACAACACCACTGCCAACATGGGCCTGTGCTTCATCGGATACTCTGACTGTGACTGGATCTGCCTGCACATATTTAGACACCTGCAAGTGAGTAAACCAGCTTCTTAGTTTAGTGAAATCTTTGCGCCCTGCATGTTTGTGAGCTAAAATTTGAGTTTTTTTAGAGGGAGATGCCAGATACACCAATGAGATTCCTACATTTTGATGTGTCCAACAAAGAGTCCTATTCCCTTGATTCATTGGGAAAACATGGCTTTGGTAAGTTTTTACAGCTTTTATAAATCTAGTCTAGTCAAAAGTGGTATTAGTGCGTGATAACTCTCAATTTAAATCCTTGATCTGCAGCCATGGAGATCGGCCCTCAGCCCCACGGCGTGGTGAGGTCAAACATCTATACAGCAATGAAAGTGGGTGTCCAGCACATGCTTGACTGGGTCCGCCTCTTTAACTCAGGTACATTTTTATAGACATATTACGAGCTGAGCTGAAACAATGCATCTTTGAGGCTATCAGTTGGTTTCAACCACCTTCTCTGTTTATTACCAGGTGATGTGTTTGAGGGAGGATTTGTGGACGTTTTCACCATGGTTAAACACATCGACTACCCGAGAGACAGCGAGACCCGCAATATCACAGCAGCCATTCATCCTTGTCTCCAGGTACGGCCTGAGATACCTTCACTTAAAAGCAAAAAACTCCTCGGAACAAAACACTGAATTACTGCCAAGCAATTATGTAAGTTAGACATAACCACGGAGGCTGTAAAGCATGAAGAGGCATACATAACATCAGAAACATAAACTTTATAACAATAAAGTACGAGACATGTACAAAACGCAAACAAAGAAGAAGAAGAAAGGCCCTTTGTCCCAAGAAAAATAATCACAGTCTGAACTCAAAAGCTGTTTGTGCAAGAATGAATCAAGTTTTATATTTAGCCTGTCGCCACACCTGCTGTCCAGAAGTGATTCATTCAGTCAGTTTGCGTTTTCTTTTACTGTAAAGTATAACAATTGCAACACAAGGTGAGGCCTCTTTTATTAAAGGAGCTTTGTCCCAGAGATGATACCTGTCAAGGGTTTGTGTTAAGTTGAAATCTTTGTTTCACCTATTTGGAATCCAAACGGAAAAAGATGGCCAAAGGTGACCGGATTAAAAATTAACACCTTTAAGTTAATTCATGTGGCTAAAAGGCAGGCTGACTGGGTCAATGCCAACCTCGATAGTAAAAAAACAACAAGTCAGTTCAATTTATTTAAGATTAACACCGCTAAATGTCAGAAGCAGCTGTACAGGCAGACGCAATAAATAAATGTCTTTATCCATTATACTTTATTCTGTGGTTTTTAAGGGAAATGTGTAATGTGGACGACATAGATTAAACTGCTTTAAGCTTTAGTCAACTGAGGAAACTTTAGTGAAAACTGAAATAAGAAAAAAAGCTGAAGTAAAAATAAAAATGTGCTGGAAATGTCTGGGAGTTTCGTTAAATCTGTCAACTCAACCAACCTGAGGAGGCTTTGGTAGAGATGTAGAGAATAGGATGGTTGCATAACTATCAGTCTGGTATATTGTATTTTTAAACTGTTCTGCACTTCTTAAATTTAGCTCCTGACATATGACATGTGATTTTTTATTTGCATTTAAAATAAGCACCTAGCATCACTTAATGATATTGCACTTTAAGCCACTGGAGCTTTGTTATGGCACTTTTATGTATTTATGGTTAATCCTGTTAAATCCGACAGGTGTTGCTCAGCACCTAACCCATCTGCTTGTCCTCACAGGACCGAGACTTCTGCCTGCTCCACCCTGAAGACCCGCTGTTCCAGACGTTCTCAGGAGAAACAGTGAGGTATAAAGGCACTGAACCTCTCTATCCTTTCTTCATCAACGAATGCGCTTACTACGAGAAGGGCATCGCTCTCTCCCTGGCAAGAAAGAGGCGCATCACGATTCCTGCAATCCGGGTGCAGACGGAGCAGGAGCAACAAGCTAATGAGCAGGGATTTGCATCAGAAGAAGAGGAGTGAAGACGTTTCCAACACGAGAGTGATGGCTGAATTAAATTTTTACAAAAGCTTTCATTGAAATGATGGCATGCGTTATCTTTCACAGACATGCCACTGTATGCCACTGTGCATTCAGGAATTAAGTTTCTAGTAAGAATTGAATGTGTAAAAACAGATGGCATGAATTCATAGGCAATTTAATTATTTTAAATATTTAAATTAAAAAAATAGAAATTCACTACCGATTACTACAGCGATGATCAGGATATGTTCAAAATGAAGTGCAAAGAAGCTTGTAATAATATGACCTTTAAAGTACAGTCACTGTATTGTTTCAGGTTCCTTGAAATTAATAAGTCAACTGAGGAACATATATAGATCAAATAAACAACATAAACACCAGATTAAAAACCAATTCACAAGAAAATTACTTTTTGAATGTAAGTGGTCAGCAAAACAAATTAGCACTGTATGAGCACTACTGTATTTTCCCCCTTTTCTACAAAATCCGTGACAACATGATAAATATGATAAATATGATGATAAAAAAGTACACTGGGTAAACAAATTATACCACAATCTGAACCTAAAAACTAGCATAAATTCTAAATGAGTAAATATAACTTGAGTGAAACAATTACGGAAATGTATGCAAAGTATGTTCCCCTGAAATCATGGGAACATACTGCAAAGACAGTAATCAGTGTCACTGCCTTTGTTCTTTTGTTCTTCCCGAGGCCAAATTCTTTCAGTCTGTTCCAAAGAAGCTACGTAAAAAGATCCGTTACGAAACAACTAGCCCAGCTGACAAAAAGCATGTGCGTTTTTGTTATACTCGGGGTGTGCCCAGTAGCTGAAAGTGGATGAACTAAATAAATAAGGATTAGTTTCAACTGTGAATCATGCCAAGATATTCTTTTACAGATGACTACTACAAGCTGAAATGTGTACGATAGGTCCACTTTCAAAATGGCTCTGCTCTGTTCCCCGTCTATCGTGACATGCTGTACAACCACAAACTGTATATAAAAGATGGACACTGTGACCATGCTATATCGTTATAGTTTTCAGACCTTTTGACATTTTGTTTTAAAAAGTAAAACAAATCAACAGACTGAACCATACTCTGTGGAGCTATGGACATTTGACTATTGATATTGTTAGCTGCCACGGTTAGCATGGCTAATCTATAATTCACTGTGACATAAAATAGGCTGGGTATTTTGTTTGCCCCAAAAAACAGGTATAAAGCAAAATATAATTATAATTTGCAATGTTATAATTACTTTGAAAGTATTTGTCAAACTGAAATTACATTTACATAAATAACCTAATTTTAGATCAATGTTCCCTCTAAGCTGCGCGTGCGCAATTGCGCACTGCTGGCAGGTCTCTGCGCACAGAAATGAAATCTAACCTGAACTGAAATTAAAATAAATACGTTAACAATTCTGTTTTGCAGTGTTAGTCAGTGACTGGCTGCTCCCGTATGGGATTAGAATGATGCCACCTTATTCCATAGTCCAGCCAATAATGCGATTCACATTCGCAGCTAATCAACGTCGCTTACAGGCTATGACAGCGTCCTTATGTGCCGACACCGGTGTTTTAGCTAGCAAAGCAGCATGGCTGATGTGGAATGAAGCCACATTAATGACAACATGAACAACCATTGGAGATGTGAGCAGGACAGACGGAACAATTGACGGAAAAAGTGTGGACTTTACACCAGTTTTTAAATTGTGTTGATAGGCCACGTAAAACCAAACCAAAATCAAAAAATTACTTTGGTTTCCTAAACATGGCATTTAGATGTTTAGGAAGGGGGGAAGTTTAGGAGTGTTTAGAGATGTGAGAGACTTGTGACTTGTGACGTTTAGCGCAAATCTTGTGTAGTTAGTGTGCAGTGTAGTCAATAGTTTTGTTGTGTGTGTCAGAACAATGAGGTGACTGCTGAATGTTACAGGTGTTACAGGAGTGATACATCTCCTGTTGTCAGGCCTGCAGGTATCAGGCTGTTGTTCTCCTTCATCTCATAGTGGACAGAAAGTATTTTTTGGAGTGACACAGATAATTTGTGTGGCTTCAGATTTGATGCAGAACAGCTGATTGTTCTGTAAATAGTTTGAAATATTTATTTAAAAAACGCCTTGGCTGCATTTTTAGGTAAACAGCTGCAAAAAACTTTGTTGTTTGCAAAACTCAGTTACTTTTTTGAAGAAGTAACTATATAATTAATTGCCCAACATTGGTCATTATATCCTGTATTATGCAGACAGAGAGTTACAGGACTCTCTCCCAGACCACAGACTCATACTCATAATACAAGTCACAGCTTTATAAGAAGAAAAAAAAGAAAGTTGTGTTTTCAAAATTGAAGTTCAAGATAATTTTTACTTCCAATAGTGTTAACATACTACACAGGTCATGAACAAGATTTTTTTTTCATTGTAAGTGGGCTAAAGCACTTAATTAAAAGTAGTCTAACATAAATGTAAATGCTGTAATTTGATTATTTTAATAAACCATGTAACTTGGATGGATTCGATGCTGGCGTGACCACAGTGCACACGTCTGCTGTTGCTCACAGTGGTCCAAGGGACCGCTCAGGGAGTTTGTGTGTTCGCTCAGACACATGAAAAATTAGAGGGAACATTGTTTTAGATGTACTAGGTCACATTCCTGAAGCCTTAGTAAACTGTTTACTAATATAGTCTGTTGACATTTGAATATTGCGCTTACCAGAAAGCAGATGAACCACTGCTATTCTAAGTCAGAATCCAGTCAGACCTGCCCAGAAACTGGCACCTCCATAGGTCTGCGCATACAGAGAGAGGGAGGTGTGAGATTATTAGTAAATGAGGCATTTAAGTACCTTCCTCTGCATGTCACAAACTTCTGCATAGACTGGGGTAATTATTCAACATCACATGTAATTAATGCACTAGTATAGCTGAAGTTACATATGTGCAGCATGTCCTCCCCCCTGTTGTGGTTCCCTGGTTCTTTGTACTTTGGAGTAAACTGTTGAAGTAGAGTGAAACTTCGACACTCCAGCACCATCTTGGCACCTACAAGAGATCAGTTATTTCAGTGTTTAAGCACATTAAACTCCATTTACTGTACATGTGAATTACATTCATTTCAGACGTTGATGTCGTTTTTTTAAAATCTCGGTGTATTTTCTATCTCCTGAGGAGAAACTGGCTCTACAAGCAAAGTCAAAATATAAAAGAAAAAAGGAAGCCGTGCAAGAGGCCGGCGCCGCGTCCAGGATGTACTCAGCGACTCACTCTGCGACAGTTGGGCTACGGTGATGATTCCTGCAATCCGAGTGCAGGCGGAGCAGGAGCAACAAGCTGATGAGCAGGAATTTGCATCAAAAGATGTTAACCACATGAGACTGATGACTGAATTCAGTTTTTACAAAACTTTTTATTGAAATGGTGACATGTGTTATGCTTGTTCACACTCACACACGATATTTAAATACACAGTTATTAACTGCTGCAGCTCACAACAGGGGGATTAAGCACTCTTTCACAAACAACACATGGTAGTGTGCATTCAGGGACTGAGTTTCCAGTATTTAAAGGGTGAATGTGTAAAATACAATGTGTTTCATAATGAGACGAACAGTGCATCATTTCAGATATTCATGAAGCTCATAAATCTTTATCAGCAGTGATATTTCACAAACAGATATCATGAATTTGTGGGTAATAGTGGTATTTTTTCTCTCCAAATGTAATTATTTTAATATTTACATTTTAAAAATATAGAAATTCACCACTGATTACTACAGCAATGGTCAGAATATGTTTGAAATTAATTTAGGTGCAAAGAAATGCTGTAGCTTATCATAATATGGCCTTTAAAGTACATTCATAGTGCCAACCAGGGAAATGAGACTAAAACAGTTTGTTTGTTTTTCAGCACATTAATCCATCAGCTGAGGGACATACATCGATCAAATAAACAACAAAAAACACCCAAATATGAACTAAGAAAATTACTTTCATGAATGTATGTGCTCAACTAAAAAAAAATAGTAAATGAGCACTACTGTGGTTTTCACTTTTTTCTACAAAAATCAGTCACAACATGATGTGATCAAAAAGCAAACAAAGCAATGCAATACATACATCGTGTAGTAAACAAATTATACACACAGTCTGAACATAATAACTACCATAAACAATAAATAAATAAATAAATAAATAAATAAATAAACTTAAGTAAAAAAACAACAACAACAGAGGATTTGAAACAGAATTGTAAATTAAATTCTAGTCATGGGAACATTGTGTAAATACAACAAACCTGTGGCCACATTCTTCAAGTGCAACGAACAGGAACGTCATCACATTCAGCTGCAATCACGTGTGTGGCAGACTAGAAAATTTCACCAGCAGAGGTCTGTAAATACACACTTTTCCCAGACTCTAGTACTTCTTTTATTACTAAGTGTGCTTACTTATCACTAAAGTGCCTTCTGTCATCGCCATTTAAATGATAAAAATCACACATATCAAGGAACAGTAGTCAGTGTGCAGCTTTTTTTTGTTAAATATAAAAAAAACCCTACAAATTTGACTTCCTTTGCGAAATACGTCATCAACAAAATCAACAAAAATTGCGCAAGTTAAAATATTTTCCATTATACGTCAGTTGACTTGATTATATTTTTACAATGGAAGCTTTATATTGGACTGAAGGAAACTATGACAACAACTGTGATGTTTTTAAAAGATAAAATTAAATCCTGTTCAATTTTCAACAGATCAAAGATGTTTAAAAATGTGCAGTACGCATGTGCCCTTATGACAAACAGGAAGAACAGCAATATCACAAAATCTCTGTAATCTGATAAGATGGGATGAGAAGGAGGGAAAACTGGAGTCAGTACACATGAAACCTGTGTAAACTGTCATTTAAGAACTTGCTTTTACTTTTCTTCCAAACAAGATTTTTTTTTTTTTAATTTATCTGGCACTCTGATACCAGGTATGCAGTTCACGGGGTCGTGCCTTCTTATCACTGCCTCCAAAGAACAAAACTATGAAAATAAATCGCAATATATCTACTTTTCTGATGTAACTGACCTGCACTTTGGAGATTTTGATTAAATTTATGTTGTATGAAAGTAGGGCACTGCTAATGCTTCTCTACTTCGTTTTAAGTTAGTCTGAAGCACACGTATACTACATATTGTTCTGGTAAATCTGATTTGCAAACCATTTCCATCCCCCAGGAGATAAAAATCAAATCTGTTAACGCAGCAAGAAGGGTCTTTAGTGTACAGTACATGCAAAAATTCTTAATCCTTGAGAGACAAAAACACGTAGAGGAAAAAAAACCCACAACTCATTAAGAAAATGAATCTTGGTGTCAGACTCTAAACAGGGCTTAAGATCCAGAGCTAAATCTCAGTTTATGCCACCCGGTAGGCAGTCATGCGGTAGTAGTTCTGACTATGGCTGCGCGCCGCCCACACTAGCAGGGCGGCAGCCATCATGTGGAGAGGTGAAGAAATGAGGACCAGGTACAGCGACCAGCCGAGAGAGCCGTCCACTTTGTCGGGTAGCATCGACACCCTGTGGAGCAGGTCCATCCCCGCCAGGTAGCAGCACACTGTGGCTAAGGTGCAGAGACCTGGATGGCGTACAGACACACTTAGTTAGGGTTTAATCACTTATCAGATTTCAAATTTATGTTTAGGTAGAAATTTTTGTGCTTATAGTTTGATATTCACTTCGTAATAAGTCAAATGCTAAGCGTCCAGATAGTATATTTATTATTTTGCAGCATCACTGCTTGTTTCACATTAGATTGGTTAATGTGGAAAAAGCTTGACTATTAGGAAATAATATTAATGGAAACCTTCTCGTATGGAAAAGTATTCGCTGTGAGCTAAAAGCTTGAGCTCCAGACTGCTTGAAACACTCTGCTTGTTAAATTTAATGCAAACAGTGTGTTTCAGACGGTGGTTGAACTGAAAAATAAGGATTATTTTGAATGTTTCATCAAGTTTCTTTTAGTTACCAAGAATAAAAGCTGAAAATGTGCATGATAGGTCCACTTTGCCAACAGATCTGCTTGGTTCCCAGTCATGACAATGTGAGATTGACTCAACATGCACTATAACCACAGACTGTGCATAAAAAAATGGACACTGACTAGATTATGTCATTGTGATTTTCATGCCTTACAAAAGCAATAACAAACCATGGAGAGAACTATATTTAAATAAGTTTGTAGAGTTACTTTCAGATGTAAAAGTTTACATCTGTGAACCCTTACTAAAATGTTTAATTGCACAGTCTGACAGCATGTATGGATTTCAACATTGCTCCTACCAGCCAGCATGTGAAGCACTCCTATTCCAAGAGTTGGTGTGAGGCTTCGGCACAGACAGGCACAGAATCCAGTCAGACCTGCCAACACCACTAGACCCAGAGACACCAACGGCAGCAGAAACTGGCACCTCCACAGATCTGCGCACACACAGAGGGATGTGCGAGATAAGATTCTGCCCTGACTGGGATTAATGTAGTACTCAACATCAGATGTAAGTAATGCACTACTTAGACAAGAGGCTGAATCTAATATAGAATATTCTCACAGCTAAGTGTGGTTTTTGCATATTTTAAAAAGCATAAACTTGTGGCTGAGCTTACATGTGCGCACCATGTCCTCCCCGCTGTTGTGGTTCCCTGGTTCTTTGTACTTTGGAGTAAACTGTTGAGGTAGAGTGAAGCTTCGACACTCCAGCACCATCTTGGCACCTACAAGAGATCAGGCTCCCGTTTATACTCCATTTACTGCGCATTTGAATTAAATTTTCATTTCAAACATTGAGTTTCGTACTACCTGTGGAGAAACTGGTTGTACAAATGCGCACAAAATGTAAAGGAAATGTGAAAGCCCTGAGAAAACTTCCTCACATTATGAAAAGAAATATAGCGTTAAGCACGACAGAAAATACCTACTGTACGGTTGGTTTTTCACCTACAAATGAAAGACTGAGTGATCAAACTAATTGGCAACAGTGGTTAAAATTGAATGGCATGTTGGTGTGGTGGTTAGCACCAGAAAGCGAAAATCCACTCTGTTTGGAGTTTGCACATTCTCCCCGTGCTTAGGTGGGTTCTCTCCCAATAGGCCAGCTCCCTCCCACAGTCCAAAACATGCAGTTAGTGGGGTTGGGTTAACTGGTGATTTTAAATTGGCTGTAGCTATGAATAATTTTTTTGTATGCGTCAGCCCTGCAGGGGACAGGCAGACCTGTCTGGGATGCACACAGCCTCTTGCCCTGTGACAGCTGGCACAGGGTCAAGCCCCCCCCCCCCCCACGTGACCCTATAATGAATAATTGGAGGAACAGGGTTGGAATTGATTTCCTGTCTAAGTCTGTGTAGTGGGAAACAAAATAAAATGCTCTGCATAGAGATGTGATGAAAACAGAGGAGAGGCCTGGGAATATACCACACCTGCCTGAGACCAGATGCTCAATTAGAGAGCAGCAAAAGCCATCTCTGTATAGTTTAAACCATCTGAGACGTGAATGATCCAACTTCACCTAAAGCTACAAGGACACTGTGCTACTGACGTCACCACATATACATACCTGGCTCTTTGTACCAGTGAGCGTTGGCAGGAACAAGCACACACCGCCACCAGAGGCCCACAGTCCCGTTAAGACGGAACAGCGTGTCGCTGTAGGTTTTCTCATCGAATTCTCCGTCTATGAACTCCTCGTACAGCGAGCGCAACTCGGAAATGTTGGCCTCTCCGCGCACCGTGGGGCTGCTGTACTGGTACCAGTGCTGCGTTCCGATTGCCACCGACAGATACACGGTGGCTATGATGCTCAGCACGCAGGCGATGACCAGAGCTGTGGCGTAGCGATTGTCAACCATTGTTCACCGAGACAGAGACACGTCAGAAGGGATTAAGTTGATGCCAGCGGTCAAATCGTCGCCCGATCGTTGCGCCTCAATTTGGTCGACATACGATGCTTCCAGTCCCCCCACCCTCGCTTCTATCGCAACCACATTGGCATTGGTAACCTTGAAAAACGCACTGTGCTGTATACGGCGGCAGTGCTTTATTTTAATGATTGATACTGATCTCCAGTTCTGCACGAACGCTCAGCGTCAGCAACCCTGCAGCCCGGCTTGGATGCGCCATCTGTTCCCTTGTCCCACTTCTACAGATGGTGGGTGGCCCGACGCTGCGACGGTTCCAGAACAACAAGAGTCCACCACCACCTAAACAACAACCCAGGAAAGAAAGCAAAAAGAGAAGCTGTTATACGATAGGCTAAGCCCATCAGCTTGCAAATGCAAATTGCATGTGTCTGATGGCAGGTTGATGCACCCAGGATGCTAGGAGTTGTAAACACACTAATCCCTGCGTTTTTCTCTTCCGGTTCCGCCGGTCAGCACAAATGAAAAATAGCCTCGTTTAATAGCGCGTACCTCAGTGGTTCCCAAACTTTTTTTTTTTGCTAGGCCCCCCTTTGTTTTACAAGAAAAATGTTTTTTTCCCCTGTGTAATAATATTCAAAATTGCTATCAATACATTTTTAAAATGCCTCTCTGTGCAAAATAGGTTCAAAAACATAAACAACTGTGGGATACTGTTTGTCCGTGATTTGGACAGGGGGAACAAATTGTGGCAGGATCAGCCTGATATTATTTGTATCCCGCTGTAACTTCACTGTATAAAGAGCTAACATCTCCAAAATGTCAGGAGTAGTTAGTCATTATACAAGAAGTGTTTATGAACTAAAAATCAAGAATGTGGGATACTGTTTGTCCGTGATTTGGACAGCCCAGCGCTGCTCCCGATGCAGGGGAAAACCAATTCTGCAGGGGAGACCTACCTTGGCACTTGTGCAGGTGAAGCCAAGGGGAAGATATGCTTCACCATATTTTCTAGTCTTTGGCTTGGAAGGAAGTTGGTTTGGAAACACATTTGGCGATGCTTCATCTCCTGCTTTGCGTTTGTGTGGAAGCCCCGTGAAAAACCTGTCCATTATGCTAGCAGTGTCCAAGCCTTCTTTTTTTTCTTTTCATACCGCCCCCCCTCTGGCGTACCTGGTGAGCAGCCACAGACCCTCACAGGCTGACAAAGTGCTGCCTCGGTAAACATGGACTTTTGGGACTAGCTAGTCTCAAAAGCTGCCCTGTGATCGTCCAGTTTTATTTTTATTTTTTAACTTTTCGAACATTTTGGTCAATTACGCGTTAGAAAAATGTCCTCCAAACCCACTAATGCCTTTAAAATTAGTAGTATTATTGTAGGGCCCTTACTTTACAATATAAAGCGTCTTAAGCTTACTGTTATTACCGCCGATCTAAGCCGACTGCGCTATATTTTTTTACGCATTGAATGCGTAACCCCCCCCCTCCCCAAACTGACGCTGTTTCAGTCCTCGAATGTGCTTTGTAAAACTTTGAAACACGCTTAACTGTTTAAACAAGTGAAAGGCACTTGAAAAATAGATTTGGTTCGATTTGATTATTAATAAAATTAAGTAGGCGAGAAGTTGGCCCATAATTAAAATCACATTGTGTGGTATGCAGAAAACAAGACTTGGCCTACGCTTTGCCAGCCTGTAATTATTATGTACAAATGTAGGCCGCAGGGCCTCCAGTGCTAAAATGAATTAATGAAATATATCATTAAATGGACTGGTTCTGATATAGTGTATTTCTACTCTATCTGAGCACTCAAAGAGCTTTACACACCTTGTCTCATTCATTACAAGCACTTTTTCTTAAGTTCTTTCTACCTAACATTCACACTCCAGATGACTGGAGACTGGAGCAGACAGGGATTTAAACCACCAACCTTCCAGTTAGTAGGTGACCTGCTCTACCACATGAGCTACAGCTACCCCAAAAATGTGCTATCAAATAAATACAATTTCAAATAAGTACACTGATGTTTTAAATGAAACGAATAGACATGTATGTATCTTAATAATGACACATTTAATGGATTATTTAATTATATATTTATTTAATTAATTTGCCACTCGTGGCCCTCCACATTGGGCAGGCTTACTGGTGAGTTGTTAGTAGTGAATGTTAAATAGAAAGCACCCCTGAGTATGTGGTTGACCTTCTGGTCGATTGAATGCGCATTTAAAATCTCCAATGGTGATTTCATTCTTGCAAGGTAGTTAATCAGGCACCATGGACTCCCATGATAAAAAATGGCCAACTTTACAGCTGAAATGAACATGTTAAATCCTGTTTTGTTTTTGTTTGTTTAAAAAAAAAAAAGACTCAGTAGCCAATTTGTCGCTATAAGGGGGTTAGTTTTATATTTGTATTTTTTAATAAGATTAAATGTTGTTATTCTTATCATGTCTCCCTTGAGTAGTTTTAAATGCAGACTATCCAAAAGTACAGAAAATGGGTATTTAAAAAGCCATCTCACAATAAAAGAAAATGTATCTGTCAGTGCGCCCCAGGGTGGCTGTGGCTACAATGTTGCCATCACCAGTGTGTGAATGTATGTGTGAATGGGTGGATGACTGGATGTGTAAAGCGCTTTGGGGTCCTTAGGGACTAGTAAAGCGCTATACAAATACAGGGCATTTACCATTTCTTTCTTTCCTTCAAACAGTCCACCTCCCTATGTGTTCCCTTTAAATCTTGTTGCCTTTATTTTCCCTGCTGAAGAAGCTGTTTCTTCCACTGTACACATCACAGGCGCCTCTCTTGCTATGTCATGCCAACAGGTTTTATTTATAGACACTCCCTTTTTTCTGTCTCCAGCCTGTCTGTCTATCTGTGCATCTATCTATCTGTAACTTGTACAAGAAAATCACTGTGCGTTACTTTGAAACACACACACATGCACTGTGATGTTTCTTTGTTTTCTGTTTAAGGAAACAAAACGTTTGCTACTATTTGTCAATAACAGTAAGTTATGATTTTTGCATTTTTAAATGATGAACAAAATGAGACTAACATCGACTAACAAGAAGTCAATGAGTCAGTATGTTTCAAAATAGAACAACAGCAACAGTCACAGTGAGTGCTGGGAATTAGTTTATGCGTTTTCTTTTCGGCGTTTCCGGTTTTACTTGTCTCTCAAGTGCTGATAAACAAGACAGCTGTTGCAGTTGTTAGGATCTTGTATACAATTTCAATAGCAGTTCACTTTATTATTGGAATTTTTTTTAACAAAAATAAAAGCACAGCCATTTTAATAGTAACAAAAAAAGTTACTATTCAAAAAAGTCAGTTAACCTTTTGGATCCGAGACTTAAAGCTGCTGTTTTTTAATAGTTCTTGCATGATGGGCATTTGCATTTGATGAGTCAATCACATTTTAGCTTGGAGCATGTTCTCACTAAAATGCTATTCTCCTGAATCGGACTAAAGTCTGTACCCTCAGTATTCATCTGTTGTCTTTTTGCTTTCTCTACTAAATTTAAATGCTGTACAAAATGTACAAAAAAAGCAAGCAAAGCCTTTTTCTTGGACATCATACAAGGAAAAACAACAACGACTGCTGTCTATTATTGTAATATAAAGAAACTTACCCAGAATGAAAAGCATATGAGATGTAAAGTTATTCAGTCCCCTTCTATTATCTACATGTTTTCCAAAGTGTTACTGACTCACACCTTATGTGACAACCCCCATTTGTTAGATTTCTTAAAGTTGATGAGATGGCTCAACAGGTTTGTACTGAGGTGTTGAAACACCATACTGGTAGCCAAATAATAACAAGCATCGCTTGGAAGTCTTTCAGTTTGCTTGGTCTTGTTGAATGTCCCTATTCTTTGATCTTTGGGCTAAAGGAAAAACAACACTTGGTGTTTAATGCTCAATCAACAATCTCTTTATTCAATAGACACTTTGAGCATTACAAACTTCCGGACGGGACATGTGAACAGGAGGGTATCCGGCAAATCTCGAAGTGTCTGACCATTTCTCCAAAGTCATAAAACCTAAACATCCACATTCTTTCTCTCTTTCAGTGTTAGAGAATGTTTTATATCAGGAATGGGATATAAAACAGTGTTATATCCCATTCCTGTTTTTCTTCTTGGAATAAACAATCAATTACAATCAAACAGTCAATCTGCTGGTCCCTCTCTAGTCTAAACAACAGTGTTTTCAGTAACTTTCCACTAGAAGATGGTCCCCTGTTATCTACTTTCTCCCAGGAAAGCGTAAGCAAAAGTCTACAGCATTCTACCCCCCCGAGGACACGTAGTCTAATGCCCTTATTTTTCAGGGCCGTGTCCTATTTATTTGTATCCTTGGGCTTTGTCATAGATTCAGATAAAGAAATGGTGACAAATGAGCTGTTTTTGCAGTGCAAGTACAAGTCTTTTTTGCTAAATTGTCTGGTATGTGTAGAAGCCGTTTTTTTAATGCTCCAATGACTCAAAAGTCAGCGTCAAGTGTCTGTCAGTGTTCAACGAAAAACTCTGGAAGACATCTAGAATCCCTGGAATACTATTTCTCAAGACTATTAAATAAAAAAAAAATTGCTACAAAGTCTGGCTCTATGAAGAAATAAAGGGCGGCTCCAGACTTTTGCACAAAGTTATATGGGATTCTTTCGAGTGACTGCATATTAACATGAGTAATATACGAGTGTAAAATCATTTATGTGTAGAGCTGGGATCATGTGTTGCAGTAAGCTCATCTCAACACAGTATTGTGCTTAGTGATCCATTTTCTACTTCATAGTTTCTACACAAAGCCTGCCAGTTGTATAATATCTGAATCAGTTTAAATATCCTATTTCGCTTCACAGACAGTGGAGCAGATTATACCGTAATTTTGAGATTGTGTTTGTCTGACTTATCAGCAGATCATTCTTAAGTATCTTAAACCACTGAAACGTTTCATGATATAATTTGGCTGAATTTTACATCAGACATTAATTAACTAATAAATAATTAAGCCTCACTTGTTCTCAGTATGCACAACTTTTATTTGAAGTGTTGTGTCAATGTCTGTGTTGTTTTCTGCTTTGTACTTCCCCACATATCATCTGCCAGTCAAACAGGATTAGTGATCCTGTCGCTTCAGGGGAGATTAGGCTTGCTGCATACTTTTAAACCTGCATGACAACAATTCTGCTAAACCAAAAGAAAAGACACATACAAACAACTTAACGAACAAAAGTGCAGCTTACATGCTTCTTCAAATTATACTCAAGGCGGTTTTGAGCCTTCATCTGTTAAAGGTCATCATAATACATAGCACAAATAATTTTCATTCTTCACATGTGAAGCAGTCATTACCATAGTGAAATGCTGTTTGGAATATGAGATTAAAATATGCATTGCAAACATTGCACAATGCACTAGCAATGGTGGTGTTGTTTTTTTGTTTTTGTTTTTTTATTTAAAGTGCTTTATTGTTTGTTTTTTGGATCTGAGGAACAATCTGTGTAGTAGTCTAATGAAAAAAGCTGCTGCTTTGCCATTTTTTTCTTTGAAAAGAGTGGTTTTAGTTATGTTAAGACATAGATGCATATAAAAAAAATCATCAGCCTATTGGTTTTGTCTTTATCAGACTAACATTACTTCTAATAGGCGTAATGTGTAGGTAAATGTAGGTGTGATGGGGTAAATCCATGTCATGAAAACAGTATCATCTTGAGGTAAGTAACTGATAATTATATATAGTTGTGTGCAAAAGTCTTAAAGCTGTCACCAACAAAGTGTTTTGTACAAAGTAGTAAATACATTTCAGTAAGCATGTTTAATACTTTTTCTCTGGGTCAGTTCTCACTATTACACAAAACTTAATATATGAACATCTACTGGTCTGATTTCTTTCCTGTTTGACGGGATGAGTTGCTGCCGACCACAGAATTTCATGCCAGTAGCACCTTTAGAAATATATTTAGGTATTCAGTACTTAGATGTACAACAAGGTTTCTCAGACTTCACAAGTGGTTTCCCAATAGTCCCCCCCCAAAAGCATTTTAATTGCAAAGGGCTCTCAAAGAATGCTGTTGAGTTGCGCTTCAGAAATGAGTACCCTGTAATCTTGTGCCTGGATGTTTGTGGTGACTTGAAAGAAAGACAAAAAGCTGTCCACAGGGTTGCACAAATGTAGGCGGAATTCCCAGAGGTCTGTACTATTCAAGGGAATGCAACAGAGGACAAGAGTAAGATTGTTAAGATTATCCAAAGTAAATAGCAAATACTCATGAATTATTTATTTTACAGTGCACTGTGAGAAGCACTTTGAGCCACCTTCATTTCTTTCTGTTTTTATTACAAGAAGCCAGACTTTGTAGTACTTTACTTTTAAATGGTAATGAGCAGTAGACTTCATGAAGATCTTTCAAAGTTTTTCTTTGAACATTGGTTGCTTTTTCACTCATTCTCAGAGGGATGATGCGGCCACATGTCCTGGACACTCGGGTAAAGAGAGGGGCTGAGCTGTCAACTGATCACCACCTGGTGGTGAGTTGGATCAGGTGGCGGGGGAGAACGCTGGACAGACCCGGCGGCTGAGGGTCTTTCACTTAAGTGGCCTCAGAATCTCATCTCTGCTTTTCGCGGATGATGTGGTTCTGTTGGCTTCATCGGGTGATGGCCTCCAGCTCGCACTGGAATGGGTCGCAGCTGAGTGTGAAGCGGTGGGAATAAGAATCGGCACCTCCAAATCTGAGGCCAGCTGAGGCAGAGGTTCTCAAAAAGTGATTATACAGTTTCATTTTCTTTTCCTTTATTTTGTTCCAGCAAACTTTTACTTCACTAAATTTCTTCTCTGCATTTTCTTGCAAAGAACTGAAAAAATAGTGAATAAATAAATAAAACAAATTCCACTTGACAAATGAGAGAGCAATATGACAAACCCAGACCCGGCAACTCGCCAGATTTAAAAGCGACAATCGTTCATGTTTGACTTGGTTTTACGCTGGTATGGAGTTTCAAGATTTCATTACAAACCCGCTGAGTCATCTCATCAACCTTTAGAGATGTAAGAGATGTGGCTTGTCAAGTAAGGTGTGAGTCAGTAACATTTAAGAAAATATTTAGAAAATAGAGGATGACTTCCTAATTTTACATCTTACATACTTTAATTTGTGTCCTAAGGAACAGGGGGGAAAAAATCCAGCAAAAACCTGACACAGGACCTGAGAGATACATGTGCCGTGATGCGTGTGATGATTTCAAAAGGTCATTTGTACATCTTTTTTGAAAAAAATCTAATCAATATAATCACAACTGATGCAGGATTTGAAAAGACTGACATGATACGTGTGGAGAAAAGTTAGCAACACAATGCAAAAAAGCATCTGTTAGTTGATCAGGCAAGACTGATCAACTAACTGATCTGAATAAACTGCTGGTGTGCTGAGAATTAACAAGGGTTAATAAAATAACAAAACAAGAAACCAAATATGCATAAACTAAGATGAATGGTTTTGTTGTAAGAAAAAAATTAACCTTTGTTAAATGGCAGATTACTTTATGCGGGGGATCATGTCTAGTAGTTCTTCAAACATTTTTATTTGCTCAGCAGTCCCTTTGTGCGTCACTATCAAAGGAGTTATGTAAACAAAATTGGGCGTAGTTGCTTCTTGTGAAAAGGTTTCATAACAGAATTCCAATGAAGCCAAGTGACAGTACGACAGTTCTTAACCTGCAATTAAAGAACTGGCAATTGACCTGTTCAATGTAAGCTGATAACTTCAAATAATTTACAGTGAACTGTTTGAGTTACAAACATGTGCTTTTAAATTTCACTTATCACACTTTAATTTACATGTCTGCATTTTCTAAATTATTCTCATGCAATTTTGGTATATTTCCTTTGTTCAAATAATAAATTCAGCTTAACCTGGAAGATTCTCTTAGTCAAAGCATGGCAGCTAGTTAAGCCATATGAAAAAAGAAGCAAAATATAAACCTGAATGGTAGGCAGTATATTTAAATTTATCTTCTTATTAATTATAGCTTTTGGTGTTTTCTTCTTGAACTCCTTTTTATATTCTTATGAGTCATTGCCTTAAAACTGCATTTGCATTAAATATTCAACATGCTAATACACCAGCAACTGCTTGAGCTGTTGATACAAGGCAGGACGGATCCACACTTTCATATTGTTTATACCAGATTCTGACTATGTGCAATTTCAGATTCTGGTGTCCCTGGGAAAGACACTAAATCCCACCTTAGTCCTGATAGTAGGAAAGCACCTGCACAGCATTTCTGCTGTCACTAGTGTGAGAGGTTGAATGTGTCAGTGAGAAAACCAAGTAAAACCAAGCTAAGATTTATAAGGTGCTATGTAAGTGCAGAATAAAGTTATTTGACAATGCATCAAGCTGAACTGTTTTAGTGTTTATGCATTTTATAATGACATGGCAAAATCAAAAGGGGTTGGAAAGTGGTTGAGAATAAAAATAAAACAATAAAAAATAAAGCGCCTTTGGTCTAACTTGACGTCAGGATAGACACTTTGGTGGTGATCTGAGAAAAAAAATGTCATGCTCTGAAAGCAACTCTTCCCCTCATTCCTTGAGACAGTGTGTTCATAGATATAAGCTTGAGTACAGTGCGCTCAAATCCCTGTTGATATTGCTATTGTTCTTTACACTGATTCTTCTCTTTCTATTTTGGAAGGTGTGTTGCGCCATGGGTTTGTCTGTACGCTCAGTAGTACAGTGTAAGCAGGTGTGTTCTTTTGTGTAGGTTGTGTATCGCATTCAAGGATTTTATGTAAAATCTAAACATAGCCATTCTAAACAATATCTCATATAAACTTTATACATTTTGCTTGTCAAGTTTTTAAAATCTTAAAAAAAACCTTGTAAGTAAAGCACCGCAGGACAAAGTCTTAACTTTTACTCTTCTTTTGACTGCTTCCTTTAAGGGTTTCTAAAGCAGATCATCTACTTATTTTTTATTTAATGCATAAGCAATCATGGTGCTTCTATATTGATTGATCAGATAACATTTTAACACTGGTTGTTCTAAATAAAATCTCACCGCCTGCAAGTGTTTCTCTGGTAGAGGATACTGAAAATCCAGTCTTATCTATACAATTGCCTGCTTGGTTTGGCAGGCATTTCACAATCTTTTTATTTGATTTTGTAGTTACAACTTGTGTTTCCTTTACACATCTTGTGGCAACCACAGCCTCCTACACTATTGAAACCACCGATCCTCCTGTGAGAAACACTTCATCTGAGGTCATAATTGTGCTAACTTTAAATGTCCTGAAGAACCTGTGTCGAGCTGTTTTTTTTTAGCACAGTCACGAAGGCTCATTGTTAATACAGCATGTGGTTATTTTAAGTATTCAGTTAGGCATTTGTCCATTCCACAACACAACCTGTTCTTGCACGCATGGATCCCTACACCCAAATTCTCAACCACTCCTTTAAAGTGCTGCTTTGTACTCCGCAAGATCACTCAAGAAACTGCTTGCTTGTTATTATTATTATTATTATTGTTATTTTAATTTTAGGCTAAGCGAAGATTGGCTTCATACCTACAGGAAATAAATGTCTTATGATCCCTTTTACAAAAATCCAGTCTGGTTCAGAGCACATTCAGCATGTTTGCTCTTAATTATAGTAAGGTGGTGTAGGATTAGAAAACACAAAGACTCATATATTATTGTTTTATTCTAGAAAATTAATGGACAAAGCTGAAGGAATTAATTGGTTACAATTTTTTACAGCAGTCATGATCAAGAAGCTCATGAATAATGAGCACTTTTAGAATGTGACCCAGAACCCAGCTCTCTGTCCTTTGTCCTGTGGAACCAGCTCCTGGTTTGGAGTTGCGAGACTGACACCCTTTCTAATTTTAAGATGAGATTCAAAACTTTCTTTTTTGATAAAGCTTATAGATCAAGGTGGATCAGGTGATCCCAAACCCTCCTTTAGTTCTCAGAACAGAAGACAGAAAAGGGTATTTTTGAATTTACACTGCAAACCCCGTATGATTTTGGCTGGCTTTGTGAAATAAATGTATAGTTATCCATTCATCCAACATATTGTTGCTTTGCCTTGCAAAGGGAATCTGGAGCGTTTCCCAGATAGCATTGTGTGTGATGGATCACACACTCTGTAAAAAGACGACTAACACAGAGAAACAGACTAACTCACATTCACAAGTCAATTTAGAACCAGTGTACTTCACAACATGAAGGTACTCCTTCAATAATTTGTTTTGGTAAACCAAAAGGAAATCATTTGCATTTCATTCACTCAACTGAAATGACATGAAAATATAAATATAGCCTACACATGACTGAACTGTAGATGGAAAGCCTTGATCAATATGGAAAGCATTTCCCTGAACATGTATGTGGTTTCTCAAAGCATATCCTTCCTGACGGACAGGAAGCAGCACGTGAGGCTGGGAAAGAATGTCTCGGACTCCCGGACCATCAGCACCGGCTCCCCTCAGGGCTGTGTTCTTTCTCCTCTGCTCTTCTCTCTGTACACCAACTGCTGCACCTCCACCCACCAGTCTGTCAAGCTAATCAAGTTTGCAGATGACACCACCGTTATTGGACTCATCTCGGACGGGGATGAGTCTGCCTACAGGAGGGAGGTTGAACGTCTGGTGTCCTGGTGCAGCCACAACAACCTGGTGCTGAATGCCCAGAAGACAGTGGAGATTATTGTGGACTTCAGGAAGCACACAGCCCCACTCCCCCCCATCATCCTGACTGACACCCCCATCACCTCTGTGGACTCATTCCGCTTCCTGGGTACCACCATCACCCAGGACTTGAAGTGGGAGCCCACCATCACCTCCATCATTAAGAAAGCCCAGCAGAGGATGTACTTCCTGAGGCAGCTGAAGAAATTCAACCTGCCAACACGGACGATGATGCAATTCTACACTGCAATCATCGAGTCCATCCTCACCTCCTCCATCACCGTGTGGTACGCTGGAGCCACTATCAGGGACAAACAGAGACTGCAGCGTGTTGTGCGCTCTGATGAGAAGGTGATTGGCTGCAGACTCCTATCTCTGCAGGACCTGTACACCTCCAGGACACTGGGGCGTGCAGCTCGGATCTCAGCTGACCCTTCTCACCCTGGTCACAGTCTGTTTGACCTGCTCCCCTCAGGCAGGAGGCTCCGGTCCATTCGCACCAGAACCTCTCGCCATAAGAACAGTTTCTTCCCCTCTGCTGTTGGACACATGAACAATAACCGTATGACTGTTCCCACCACTAACACATGACCCTACGCTGTGTTCACTGCATCATTCCATGTTTGGCACTGATCACCACCTGCACTCATGTATATATCATGTATATATCTATCTATCTACTTAGCACTTTTAATTCTTATTCTTATTTTTATTTTCATGTCTATTTAAGCGTTATATGACAGTATGTTTACACTAAGCACCGCAGCAATTTCCTAATGTTGTAAACCTGCTCAACATTTGGCAATAAAACCGATTCTGATTCTGATTCTGATACAAGCCTGATTTACTGCATAGTTTCACTTTGCACCTTATCTAGTTGTCAAATACAGCTGCACCCACATCAGGCAATGAGAACTGTTGATGATCATGATCATGATAACAATTCTGTCTTCATAAATTCAGACCATATACATTTTTTTAAATTCAAATTCAAATTTTATTTGTCACACACACACAACCATACACAGTATGACATGGGGGTGAAATGCTTGTAGCTGTACAATGCCCGACCATTAAATGACAGAAGAAAAGTTTTACAATATTTACAATTTACTACAAAAATTTACAAATTAACTTAGGAATTTACAGTAAAGAATGTGCAAATAGCAGAAGAGATTATAAAGATAAGGATTATAAATTATAGGAATTATAGGATTATAGGAAATGTGTGGTGGTGCGTGTGGTGACGTGTGTGAGAGTCCAGTCTTATAGTGACGTGTTTGGGAGAGTCCAGTCCTACACCTGGTTCAGGCCCCGAATAGCCTGGGGGAAGAAGCTCCTCTTCATTCTCTCTGTTTTGGCCTTAAGGGAGCGGAAGCGCTTCCTAGACCTCAACAGTGAGAAGAGTCCATTGTTGGGATGGGAGAGGTCCATCATAATCTTCCTAGCTTTGGACTTGCACCGCTTGGTGTAGATGGACAGCAGGTCAGGGAGCTCTGATTGAATGATGCGTTCTGCCGAGCGCACCACCCTTTGCAGATCTCGTCTGTCCTGCTTGGTGCTGTTCCCAAACCAGGTGCAGATGTTTGCCGTCAGGACGCTCTCGATGGTGCAGGAGTAGAAGTTCTTGAGCACCTTCAGTGGCAGATGGAAGTCTCTAAGTCTTCTGAGGAAGAAGAGACGCTGACGGGCTTTCTTAACCAGGGTGTTGATGTGACAGGACCATGACAGGTCCTGAGTGATGTGGACACCCAGGTATCGGAAACTGTCCACTCTCTCCACTGGCGTGCCACTGATGATGAGGGGTTTGTAATTCCTCGCCTGCTTTGTAGTGAAGTCCACGATCAGCTCCTTAGTCTTGCTGATGTTTAGGAGGAGGTTATTCTCCTGGCACCAGGTCTCCAGGTTCCTAATCTCCTCCAGGTAGGCCGTCTCGATGTTGTCGGAGATCAGGCCCACAACAGCAGTGTCGTCAGCAAACTTGACAATGGAGGTGGTGTCGGATGTGGCTACACAGTCATAAGTGTACAGTGAGTACAGCAGGGGGCTTAAAATACAGCCCTGAGGCACTCCAGTGCTGAGTGAGATGGAGGGGGAGACTTGTTTTCCTACCCTCACTGATTGGGGTCTGTCTGTGAGGAAGTTGAGGATCCACTGACACAGTGATGAGCTGAGTCCTAGATCCGTCAACTTGGTGAAAAGCTTAGAGGGAATTATTGTGTTGAATGCTGAACTGTAGTCCACGAACAGCATCCTAACATAATTCCCTCTGCCAGTGTCCAGGTGACTCAGGGATGTGTGGAGCAGGTGAGATATGGCATCGTCTGTGGAACGATTAGTCCGGTAAGCAAACTGAAGTGAGTCGATGGTGGGAGGAAGTGAAGAAGTGATGTGATCTCTCATCAGTCTTTCAAAACACTTCATCACAATTGAAGTCAGTGCTACTGGACGGTAGTCATTGTGGCAAGCGGGCTGTTGTTTCTTTGGAACAGGGACAATGATGGACCGTTTGAAGCACGTGGGAACCACAGCTTGGGCCAGGGAGAGGTTGAAGATCTCCGTGAACACCGGTGCTAGTTGATCAGCGCAGGCTCTAAGGACCCGGCCAGGGATTGCATCTGGTCCTGCTGCCTTCCTGGTGTTCACCCTCCTGAAGGTGTTCCTCACGGCATGCTCTGTGATGACGAATGCATTTTCTTCACTGGTGCACTCCGAGCGCGCGCAGCCGTTTGTTGTTTTAATTGCTGCGGCGTCGAAGCGAGCATAAAACGTGTTCAGCTCATCAGCCAGTGAAGCATCTGCATTCATCATTGAAGAAGCTGGTTGTTTATAGTCCGTTATAGTCTGCAGTCCTTTCCACAGGCTCCTAGAGTCGCACTGTCGTAGCTGTGACTCTAGTTTTTCCCCGTAGCTCCGCTTTGCCTTTCGGACCGCGCTGCGCACGTTGTAGGACGCAGCCTTGTATAGGTCCATATTACCGGAGACAAGCCCTTCATTGTAGGCAGCGGTGCGTGATCTCAGAGCGTCGCGGATGTTTTTATCCACCCACGGCTTCTGGTTGGGAAACGTTCGGATGATAGTTCTTTCTGCTGTGTCGTCCGCTAGTTTCCCGATAAATCCCACAACCGCTTCCGTAAACATGTTGATGTCATCAGAGCTGCGCCGAAACATGTCCCAGTCTGCGTCATCCAGTGTGTCCTGCAGTGCGGCCACCGATTGGTCCGTCCAGCGAGCGACCTCCCTCCTGATTGGTGGTTGCTGCTTTAGCCTTTGTTTGTAAGCAGGTATGAGGAAGATGGCGGAATGGTCCGATTTTCCAAATGCCGGCAGGGGCTGAGCCTTGTAACAGTTCTTGAACGGGGTGTAGCAGTGGTCTAATGTCCTCGTGCCCCGGGTGGGGCAGTTGATGTGCTGGTGAAGGTTGTGAAATGTCCGTTTGAGATTCACTCTGTTAAAATCTCCCATAACAATGAGTGTGGCATCTTGGTGAAGTGTTTGTTGATGTGTGAGAGCCTCATGTAGCTCACATAAGGCAGTGTCCGAGTCCGCGTGAGGCGGAATGTAAACAGTGCAGGCAATGACCGCAGTGAATTCCCGAGGGAGATAGAAAGGGCGACACTTAACGATCAAAAGCTCCAGATTGGGCGAGCAAGAGCGTGTGAGTGGGGAGATGTTTGTGCTGTCGCACCATCTGTTGTTCACCATCAAACATACTCCACCACCTCTTTTCTTCCCCGACTCCATTGTCCTGTCCATGCGGTAAACCGAAAAGAACCCCGTCGGCTGCACGGCGTGGTCTGGTATCGCTGGGTTCAGCCAAGTCTCGGTGAAGCAGAGGAGGTTGCAGTCCCGAATGTCTCTCTGGAACTTGATTCTGGCTCTGAGGTCATCAAGCTTGTTCTCGATGGATTGAACATTGGCTAGCAGGATACTGGGCATGGGTGCGCGGTGTGCGCGAGCCCGTAGCCTGTTCCTGATGCCGGCTCTTTTACCTCGAGGCCGTCGCTTAGGGTCGCGTCCTTTGTTCTCTCTCAGGATCTCCTTTGGCCAGGTTGGGTCCGGAGTTAAACATGGTGAAATGTTCATGTATTGCAGACCAATAGAAACCAAAGTGTCTCTACTGTAGCGGATTTGTGTGTTTTGCATGATGCCCATGCAAGATTATCGCAGATATAGCAAAAAGTGACGAAAAACTGCAAAAAGTGGAGAAGTTAGGGCAGAGCATCCAGCACGGCAGCCGACCTCACCTGCGCCATTTTAGGTTCCCCAAAAGAATCAATCATTTCTTCCTACATATTTGAAGTGTGCACTTTAGGGTCTAAATAGAGAAAAAGAAATCAAACAAAAACTGGTTTAAATAGTTACTTCAGTTACTTTAAGTCATGTATTGGTACAATAATGAAGTTCACAGGGGAAGATCGGCTGTTTCTTGTTTGATCTTTAGATTAAACAAGAGTTTATCACCACCACCATGCCCTTGCACATTCCTTCATCCAATCTGTTCAAGTTATTGCTCTTTAAATATAATATCTTCATTCATTAATCTCTTTTGTGACGCATTTGTTATTAAATAAGGTCACACGCATGGTCCATAAGTTAACATGAACTGAACTTAATGACTGTCATGGATCTTTATGCTTGAGATTTTGGTTTTAGATTGTTCCACTTGGAATGAGCGTAAAACCGGTTTGGTTGCAGTATCTGGATATGTTTTTCCAACATGCTCTCACTCCCAAAGCGTAACATTTTACACTAGGTAACAAATCGTCAACATATTATGTTTTCGGGCACCCAACAAGTTCCTAAATGACAAGATTGGAAAAAAAATGAGGAAATATGAAAATCGTTTGGACTCAATCCACACATGTTTGTTAATTTTCTTCAGATCGCTTGGGAAAACACTATTTAACATCATTAAAGTGCTGGTTAAGGTCAGGAATAAGGTTATGGTTAGGGATAAGGTCAAGTTTAGGGCTGGAATACATGGCTGGAACGTTTATTAGAATCAGAATCAGAATCAGAAAGGGGTTTATTGCCAAATGTTGAGCAGGTTTACAACATTAGGAAATTGCTGCGGTGCTTCAGTGCAAACATGGTGTCATAAATAACACTTAAATAGACATGGAAAAAAATAAAAGTAGGGATAAGAATTAAAAGTGCTACGTGGAAAGATATGTGCATGAGATATACATGAGATATATACATGAGAGTAAGAATTAAGAGTGCTACGTTGAAAGATATATACATGAGTGCAGGTGGTGATCAGTGCCAAACATGGAATGATACAGTGAACACAGCGTAGGGTCATGTGTTAGTGGTGGGGATAGTCATATGGTTATTGTTCATGTGTCCAACAGCAGAGGGGAAGAAACTGTTCTTATGGCGAGAGGTTCTGGTGCGAATGGACCGGAGCCTCCTGCCTGAGGGGAGCAGGTCAAACAGACTGTGACCAGGGTGAGAAGGGTCAGCTGAGATCCGAGCTGCACGCCGCAATGTCCTGGAGGTGTACAGGTCCTGCAAAGATGGGAGTCTGCAGCCAATCACCTTCTCAGCAGAGCGCACAACACGCTGCAGTCTCTGTTTGTCCCTGATAGTGGCTCCAGCGTACCACACGGTGATGGAGGAGGTGAGGATGGACTCGATGATTGCGGTGTAGAACTGCATCATCGTCCGTGTTGGCAGGTTGAATTTCTTCAGCTGCCTCAGGAAGTACATCCTCTGCTGGGCTTTCTTGATGACGGAGGTGATGGTGGGCTCCCACTTCAGGTCCTGGGTGATGGTGGTACCCAGGAAGCGGAATGAGTCCACAGAGGTGATGGGGGTGTCAGTCAGGATGATGGGGGGGAGTGGGGCTGTGTATTACCGCAGGATTTCATCTATAACCCGGCGCGTATGCGGAAAGTCACCCCAGGAACGCTGCAGCACGTTGAGATATTACGCCTTGGGAGTGAGAACGGTCTGGTTTTTCAGGCCTGAAAATATCATGTGGCTGTCTCGTGGACATAGGAAATGAAGAGAGCTCAAATATACCGGAGAGAATAAGCACACTTAAAATGCACAAAATTTCAATTCAACTGTGTAGTTTTAGGGGGTGTAGTTGTAAAAAAGTTCATAGTATGAAAATGATATTGATTAAATTAAATATATTATACTAATAGATCTTTTTTTTTTACAAAAATATCAGCTGATTGTTAGCATGAATTTAACAATTTGTCTTTTAAAACATATATGTTACCATAACTGTGTTTCCTAGTGTCATTTCAAGGTTATTTGATCTTGTCTGCTAGTTGTCCATGTCGAGTGTAGCTTAAATGCTCTTGTTAGACTTGTTGGACAAGGTGAGGTTTGTGTATAAGAACTGTGTTAAATAGCACCCTTTTTATTTATTAAAATTGTATTTATTTATATTTGGCTGAAAGAGAACAAAAAAGCACTGCCCCGTCAAGGATGCTGGGATCTTGTTTGTTTTAGCATTGAAAACACTATTTTGACTAAAGACTTTGCATATATTGGTGGGTTAACTATTATAGAAACACAAAAAATTATTTTGTTAGTTACCAGTCCTGTTAATGTAGGGCACATTAACAGGATGACATAAAACCTTTTACTGGGTTTTGGTCTAACACATTTTGTAGGCACTGCGTGCTGTTTTGTACAAAAAGACAATACTATAATAATAATAATAATAATAATAATAATAATAATGGATTGGATTTATATAGCGCTTTTCAAGGCACCCAAAGCGCTTTACAATACCACTATTCATTCACTCTCACATTCACACACTGGTGGAGGCAGCTACAGTTGTAGCCACAGCTGCCCTGGGGCAGACTGACAGAAGCGAGGCTGCCATATCGCGCCATCGGCCCCTCTGGCCAACACCAGTAGGCAAGTAGGGTAAAGTGTCTTGCCCAAGGACACAACGACCAGGACAGAGAGCCCAGGGATCGAACTGGCGACCTTCCGGTTACAGATGCGATTCCCAACCCCCTGAGCCACGGTCGCCCCAATGTAATGTATACTTTATTGATCCCTGTGGGGAAATTCCTCTCTCCATTTAACCATTCACTCAGTGAAGCAGTAGGCAGCCATTGTGCACCCGGGGAGCAGTGTGTAGGGACGGTACCTTACTCAGGGGTACCTCAGGGTAGCTGTTCAGTGGATTCAAGCCCCCAACCTTCCGATCATGGGGCCACCACTCTACCTACTGAGCTATCCCTGCCCCAAGAATAATGCCTCATAAGAATAGAGATGTCAAATATATATAATAAGAATTTTTAAAACAATCTAACTTTTGTGAGCAATGATCACTGTGTGATAAATCAGTGACAAACAGGAAGGCAAACAGGTTGGTTTAGTTTAAGATCTGTAAGATTGCCACTTCTTCAGTCTGAAGAAGTCACTTGGATGAGTGACGAAACGTTTCGCCAACTGAAAACACTACGTCCAGATGAACAGAATCAACTTTTGGAGATTTACTTACCTGGATGATTGAGATTGTATGCTCATGACTTACATCTGCTTTTACTCTATTCTGTGCATCCCTATACACCCCCAGCTGTGGCTTCCCATGTCCTTTTATGACAGGCAGACTCCCAGTATCAATAAACTCCCCCCAATTACTCAATTACAATTACTCACACCCACACATTCACAAATCCTTACCTATTCTTCTGATCTACAGCTGCACCCTATCAAACAAACTTGAGCATATTTTATTCTAATCATTGTTTTCTTGTACTCACACTATTCATATTTTGTTAATATACAGTTAGGTCCATAAATATTTGGAAAGAGAAAACTTTTATAGATTTTCGTTCTTGTCATGGCCCGGAGTCTGTGACTCTGTGTTTATGTTAAGTTTATTATTATTCTGTGGTTTTGGTTATCTTGGGTTTTTGTACTCTCCTGTTTCACGTTTCATGTTCCTATGTCTGTTCCCCAGCCTGTGTTTAGTTGGTGAGTGTTGTGTTCGGTCGGTGTGTTTCCTGTTTTACTTTGAAGGTCTCTGTCTGATGTCAGTGTGTTCTGTTTACGTTTCCCCTGCCTCGTCAGCTGTTATGTCTCCCAGGTGTGTTTCCTTCCTGTTTCCCATCCCCTGATTACTGGTGTGTGTACTTATAGTGTGTGTTCCCTTGTCCTCGTTGCTGGTTCGTCTGTGTTATTCCCCTCGGTCATTCTGTGTATTTTCTGTGTATTGTCTTCCTGTGCATTCTCCCCGCGTTGTTCTCTCTGCAAGGTACCCTCGTTCATGTTCAGGTTTTGTTGTTTAATTTTTAGTTTTCCCAGTTTAGAGTGTTTTCAGTTCTGTTTCTCGCCACCCTTTCTTTTGTGTTGTACATCACTGTCGCAATAAAGCTCGCTCACCTCAGAAGCCACCTGCATTTTGGGTCCTTAATAATTCACACGGCTTGCCCCGGCAACCCGTGACAGTACGAACTAGCCAGCATGGACCCAGCAGTTTTCAATCCTTCTGAGGAGCTACAGGACGACATCATTTACACTGTTGAAAGTCTTCTCAACCTGTGGCTGAAACACCCCCCGGAAACACGCCTACAGCGGCTCTTCTCTGGCCTTCTGTGGCTGTTTGGCTCACTTTCCCCGACCATACAGGCCTTTCTCCAGCACACACCACACCTTCTCCCAGCCACTACTGCCTCGCTGCCCGACCCGCCGGATGTGGTTTTGCCCGGCCTGTCGGAGCTGTCTGCGGGAGGAAACGACGGTTGCGCCGCCGGCGCGTCGCCCCACAGCTGGACGTGGGGACTTCAGAATTGCCGGCTGTGGTGAGTAGGGACTCTTTTTCTTTTTCGAACTGTGTGACTGTTTATTCAGGGACTGTGTTTTGTGCGGCAGACAGCAATAAGAACTACTTATCCCCTGCCCAGCTGCCTTCGGCCCAGCTAGCTGCCCAGCAGCCACCTTCGGCTCAGCTAGCTGCCCAGCAGCCACCTTCAGCTCAGTCTCCAGTGTCTCCCGTAGTTCAGCTTCCTGTGTCTCCAGTGTCTCCCGTAGTTCAGCTTCCTGTGTCTCCAGTGTGTCAGTCTCCAGCCTCGCTACCCGTTGCTCAGTCTCCAGCCTCATCCGGCCTTCATCTCCTGTCTCCGCTGGAGGGTCCAAGGGGCCCATCCGGACTTCGTCTCCTGTCATCGCTGGAGGGTCCAAGGGATCCTCCAGCGATCCTGCAGCGCCACCGACTGCGGCTGCCACGCCGCCGCCTGCAGCGCCACTGTCTCCGGCATCCACGGCCTTGCCTGCAGCGCCACTGTCTCCGGCATCCACGGCCTTGCCTGCAGCGACACCGTCTCCGGCATCCACGGCGTTACCTGCAGCACCACCGTCTCCGGCTGCCACGCCGTCGCCTGCAGCACCACCGTCTCCGGCTGCCACGCCGTCGCCTGCAGCGCCTACATCCTTGTCTGGTCCAGCTTCAGAGTCGTCATCCTCGTCTGGTCCCACTTCAGAGTCTTCATCCTCGTCTGGTCCCGCTTCAGAGTCTTCATCCTTGTCTGGTCCAGCTTCAGAGTCTTCATCCTCGTCTGGTCCCGCTTCAGAGTCTTCACCCTCGTCTGGTCCAGCTTCAGCCTCATCATCCTCACCTGCAGCAGCCTCATCTGCCTGGCCTGCAGCAGCCTATTAAATTGGGTTCTTTTAGATTCTTTACGGCCAAAAAAGACACAACTCAGAAGTGGTCCTTTTACTTTAAAAATGATCTTTATTTTACATGTCCGGGATATGGAGACCTGAACACAAAACACACAACCCCAGGTCTGAAGCAACCTAGTTTTACACTGAAGTCTGGGCCTCTCTTATATAAACCAATATAATCAGGATATAAGTGTAACGCAATCTGTACTTACGCCAAACCTTCAATGCGTGGAAATCAGGACTGTTGACCTTGGGCAGTTCACTAGGTGTCGGTGTCATCATTTTCACCCCGATGTTTAACCCAGGATCACAGTTTCTCTAAAAATAGGTTACAAGAAATCAAATATGTCCCAAATATCTATATCCTGTCAGAAGCTAGTTTCGTAAAGGAGATTGGTAGTAGCTGCTCCACCACAGGAACAATAAGGCTTCCAGCACACAATGGACACCACAATTACTTAGCATAAACACATTTATTTGACACAATTTTAAATAATAAACCCTTTTTTTTTGTAGTGTCTTTCCACTCAATGTCACAAGAAAAATAAAATAAATAAATAAAATCAAATATGTATCCTTTAAGGTCCTTTGGCCAAAAGAAAATCACCTGAGCTCAGGGAAAAATAAAGTGCATCGTTGGGGCCCTTTGAATTATTCCTACTGCTCTGTTGGAACGGTGTAGCATCCAATAATAGCATCCAGCAAGCAGAAGCATCCACCCGCAGCAACGACCATCTATTTGCCAGGACAGTTCGGCAGAGTCATCAGATGAGGACTTCCACAAGGCAGTTCATCCAGTAGGATCCAGGGCACCAAAAGGGCAAACAAACCAGCCAGAGGGGTTCGTGTAATGGCGAATGCTGTCGGACTCAGCTCCGCTTCACGTTTGTAACTGCTACAAGACTTTTTCCCGAATTTCCAGCTCGTAGAGGGCACGAGAGCAGCATGCGCCTCATCGGACCAACGGAAGGAAAAACTCTGTAGCTGGAGTAGAGAGTGGCTATGCGCACGGCACAGTGGTGCGTTCAGTGACCACAAATAATCAGAAATCCCATACTCAAACAATGATCTGGGTTACACTCTCCCCCTCTAAAGTGCATGAGTCTCTGCATGCACACTTGACTTAACAGGTGTGTGAAGGAAAGTGCTCTGAGAGAATACAATTGCGAAACTCTGACAAAAAGTAACTGAGAGCCAAAATTAAAGGCTCACCTAACTCATCATAAGTTAGTTTACGAGGTTGGCGTCTCTCTCTCCCAGAACGCCGCAACTCTACTGTCTCTGGCTCTGAACTCTGCTCAGCAGTGTCGCTGCTTTCTTGATTCATTTCAACAGGTTCTGTTTGTTCAGGAATGTCAATAACAACCCAACCTGGACCTTCATCAGATGGAATGGGAGATGTGGTCACCTCATTGCTTTCTGAGTGTAACAAAGGCTCAGGTCCAGAAACATGACTGGGCGTTTCTCGTGCGTGTGACTCGTCTTGTGGCTCTGCACGGGGCAAACTAGAATGCACATCCCCAGTGGACAGCTGAGGTGTGATAACCTGCCTTTCAGTCTGGATAAAAGGACCTCTGGTTATTATTTCTGGAACCACAAAAGCTGGATACACTTCGTCCTCATCACTGTATACCTCATCTTCCTGACCATCAGGGTTATCAGAAGATTGTACTTCTCTTTTGGCTTTGTTCCTCGGTTTCTTCCCTTTAGAGGGCCCATGAGATCTGCTCCCTGCCATTTCTTCCACAGGTAAGAACCCACACGGTAGAAGGAGATCCCTGTGTAAGGTGCGTTTTGGTCCGTTCCCCAACTCGGGTTCCACAACATAGACAGGGCCATCATTGATTCGTTTAACCACAACATGTACTTTCTGTTCCCACCTGTCTGAGATTTTGTGTTTACCTCTGACACTCATGTTTCTAACCAAAACCCTGTCACCTGCACAGAGCTCGGCCACTCTAATCCTCTTGTCAAACCTAACTTTATTCCTTTCTCCGATCTTCTGGGAGTTTTTTGCAGCTAGGGTGTAGCTCTCCTCCAGACGTTGACGAAGGTTGTTCACATACTCTGAATGAGACTTATGGTTGGCATTTTCAGGTTGGATACCTAAGACTAAATCAATGGGTAGTCGGGGTTGTCTGCCAAACATCAGTTCATAAGGAGAGAAACCAGTTGTGTCGTTCCTCGTGCAGTTATACGCATGAACTAAGGGTTTAACAAAGTCCCTCCAGTGAGATTTGTCTTCCTCTTCCAACGTACCCAACATATCAAGAAGCGTCCGGTTAAACCTTTCCACCGGGTTTCCGCGAGGATGATAAGGTGTAGTGCGGATTTTGTCTGCTCCTATCAAAGCACATAGCTCTTTGATTGTGTGAGATTCAAAGTCTCTACCCTGATCACTGAGTAGACGACTGGGAAACCCATAATGAACTATGAAGTTCTCCCACAGAGCTTTTGCAATGGTCCTGGACTTCTGATCTTTAGTTGGCACTGCCACAGCAAACTTTGTAAAATGGTCAGTGATAACTAATATGTTCCGGGTGTCTCTGTTGTCTGGCTCAACTGACAAATAGTCCATACAGACGAGTTCAAGCGGGTAAGTTGCTATAATATTTTCAAGAGGCGCTGCCTTCTGAGGCACTGCTTTCCTTCTGACACAGCGTGGACACTGTCTGCACTTCTCTTCTACAGACTTTGTCATCATTGGCCAATAGAATCTGGAACGGGCAAGATGCAGTGCTCGTTCAAAACCAAGATGACCAATTTCATCATGCACTCCACGCAACGCTTTCCCTCTGAACTGTTCAGGTAGGACTAACTGCCATACAGTGTTGTCTCTATTTGTCCATTTCCTGTACAATACTCCATCTCTCATTTCGAGTCTTCTCCACTCCTTGAGAAGGAGCCTAACATCAGGAGCTTCAAGGTTCGTTTCTCTGAAGCTGGGCTTTTGAGCTCTTTCAACGAAGGTAATGACACGTGAGACAACCGGGTCATCCCTCTGAGCTTTATACCAGTCAGAGCTTGTCATAGATGGTAATGTGTCTTCTCCAAATACATCCACAACTGTTGAGGGATCAACAGCAAGAGACTCTACAGCCAAAGGTTGTTCTAGATTTGAACAGTGCTCGATCTTTGACACCACAAGATGGCGTTGACATAAGGCAGATACCACCTCGTGACTCATCACGTTGCTCACCTCTAGAAGACGGTTTTTCATGTCATCAACTCTCTCCCTTTCTTTGATGAAATCCTCATCTTCAAAAGGAGGAGCTTGTGGTCGTCGGGACAGCCCATCTGCATCGCGATTGGCATGACCGGCCCTGTACTTAACGGTGAACTGATAAGTAGACAGCGCAGCTAACCAGCGATGACCAGCAGCATCTAACTTCGCAGATGTCAGTACATACGTGAGAGGATTATTATCCGTCACAATGGTGAAGTTAGCGCCATAAAGGTAGCTGTTAAACTTCTCACAAACTGCCCACTTCAAAGCTAGAAATTCAAGCTTGTGAGTGGGATAGTTTCTCTCACTTTTGGAAAGTCCCCTGCTTGCATAAGCCACAGCTCTCAGCTTCCCGTCCTGCTCTTGGTAGAGCGCTGCACCCAAGCCTTCACGACTGGCATCAGTGTGCAGGACATATGGTAGCTGTGGGTTGGCAAAAGCAAGGACAGGTGCCGATGTCAGTCTCTCAATCAAAGTCTTAAATGCATTTTCACATTCAGGTGTCCACTCCTCTCCAAAAGGTAAGTTAATGTTTGATGGTTGTCTGAAATGTTCTCCAAGATACACTTTACCCCTCTTTTTGGGTGAGTAGTAACCAGCCGTGAGACTATTTAAAGGCTTTGCGATCTTTGAGTATCCATCAATGAATCTCCGGTAATAACCGGCACAGCCTAGGAAACATTTTAACTCTCTCTTGTTTGTAGGACGAGGCCATGTTTTCAAAGCTGAGATCTTATCAGGATCTGTGTGAATTCCTTGGGCATCAACCACATGGCCAAGGTACTTCACCGAGGGCCTAAAGAAATGACATTTTTCTGGGGACAGCTTCAACCCAAAGTCCCTCAACCGGTTCAGCACCCTCATGAGTCTCACCTCATGTTCCTCCAGGGTGTCTGAAAACACAATCAGATCATCCAAAAACACAAGTACCTCACTCAAGTTCAAATCCCCAACACACTTCTCCATCAGTCGTTGAAACGTACTTGGGGCATTTGTAACGCCCTGAGGCAGGCGATTAAACTCGTAAAACCCAAGAGGACAGACAAAAGCAGTTTTAGCTTTATCTTCCTCGGCCATCTCAACCTGATAATAGCCTGATTTGAGGTCCATGACCGAGAACCACTTGGCACCACTAAGGGCCGTGAAGGTCTCTTCAATGTTTGGGAGGGCATAAGCATCCCTAATGGTCCGTGCATTCAACTTGCGGTAATCAACGCACAACCTGATTGAACCGTCCTTTTTACGCACAACTACTATTGGAGATGCGTAGGGGCTCTCTGACTCCCTAATAACCCCTGCATTAAGCAGTTCTTTGAGGTGTTGCTTGACAGCTTCTCTGTCACTTGGATGGATGGGCCTCGACCGTTCCTTAAACGGCGTGTCATCGTTCAGCCGAATGTGGTGTTTTACCACAGTGGTGTGACCATAAGACAGATCATCAACCGCAAACACTTCTGAAATAGACTTGAACTTGGTGGTGATGCGCTCTTTCCATTCTTCAGAGATGGGTGACTCATCAAGATTAAACTTAAGCTTCTCTCCATCAAACTTGTCATGAGAAGAAGCATTTGAAACAGGCACCAGGGGTGAAATGTGCTGGGCTACACATACCTGGGCAACTGTACTTCCTGGTTGCAATACAATACTGTGCCCACTCAAGTTCTGCAAGACGACTGGAACCTTACTCTTAGCTTTGTAAGGGATGTCTATCAAAGCAGTTTCAAGAAATAAACCACCAGGTAACTTGTCGTGTTCATTTGGTTCAAGGACGAAACTTACGTTAGGAGTGTTCTTTCTCAGCCTAACATCGCCCATTAAACAGCACTTGTGGTTGGCAGGGATGGTGACTGGTACTTTCCCGTGCAACCTCACTGGGTGTATGTGGCAATCATCCATTTGTTTAGCCAAGTGCTGGAGAACCAGTGCTACATCTCTGGAACACAGTCTGTGAAGGAAATCTGGACCGTCACGTTCAGATAACTTATCATGGAGTCTTAACAGTGCATTGGTACCAATCAAAACTGGTATTCTGCTGTTAAAATGGCACTCAGGCACAACAAGAGCCAAAACAACCAACTCTTCCTCTTTGCCTGTAATGTTGTGAGGAAAAGTGATGTGGGTCTCAACATAACCAAGGTAGGGAACGTGCTGTCCACCTGCACCCTCAATCTCAAGCAATGATTGAATAGGCTGAATGGGGAGATGTGCCAGCTTATCCTTGTGAAATGATTCAGAGATTGTAGTGACTTGTGAACCACTATCCATGATAGAGTTGCATTGCACACCCTCAACCAAAACAGGAGCTGAACAACGAGGACCTATCAGACCGGGTGGCAAGCGGGATTGGGAACTGAAATCTTGAACCATTGTCTGGGTCTTTATTTTGCTCTGAACATCAATTCTTTGGTCACTTGAGGCGGGACTAATGCTGGTCTCAGCTCCTGGACGTCCCACAGCAGGAGCCGCTACAAGTTTAAAGCAAAAGGCTCAGTAACCTGTTGGGCTTGGAACCTTCCTTGCTTTTCCTTTAACTCAGCATTCTTCTGGCGGACTAGTGCCTGGTTGGGTTCATTTGGGCATCGAGCGGCAATGTGGTTATCTTCACCACATCTAAAGCAGAACGATGCTTTTGGCATAGAGGGAACCTTAACTGGTCTCCTGGCACTGCTATTTCTTGCCGTAAGGAAGTCTTTGCCACTATTATTCTCTTTAGGACATTTTTGGTTCTGAGTGAGCTCTCTGAGTTGTTTAGACAACTCATCTATTTTGCTTTCAAGTTTAACAGTTTCTTCTTGTCTCTGTTTTAACGCTGCACTAAGCTCACTGTCAAAAGGAGAATTCTTGGACCTTTGACTCAGTTTCTCTACCTGCTTTGAAAGCTCATCCATTCTCCTCTCAAGCTTAGATGCTTCGCTCTGCTTTGCAGTCTGTGTCGGAACGGGCTCATCGTCATAGGAGGGTACATCAAAAATGGAGTGGGCATGTACAGCTGCTTTTGTAGCACCCAGATGTTTTTTCATCCTGTCTAGCTTTGCAGATCTACGACCTTCCTCGGTCCTCAACATAAGGAGTAAATCTGGGAATGTTGGTGGACTGTTCTTTTTGTTCTCTAGTTGGAGAGCTATAATGAGACTCTGGTCCCAGCAGCCTCTAATAAACTGTCTGAGTAGGTGTTCGCTTAAAGTTTCGACAGAGACTCCCCCTCTAGAAATAGCTCGAGTGAGGAGGCTATGGAGTCTGTTCAAATATGCTGAGGGCTTTTCTCCGCTATTCTGATTGGAGCTGAGAAAGGTTGCAAATAACTCTTCTCCGTCCTCTACAACACTGAAAGCGGAATCGAGCTGCCTGATATAAGCCCTGGGTGGTGAACTCACACCAAGCAACTTAACAACATCGGCTGCTGGACCTAGCAAACTTTCAAGTATTTTCCTAACCTTTTGCACATCACTAAGAGAGCAATCACTGACAAGAAGGTCCACTTGTGTGCGCCATGTTTCATAGTCTACCTCACCATTGGGCCTAGGAGCATGGCCGGAAAAGGTGCGCAGTCTGGTTTGTGTAGACCACGGAGCTGTTGAGTCATTTCTGATAACGTGCTCAACAACAACTTTTTGAATCTGAGGTGGGTTAAGGAGACTGTGGTCGATATTAACAGGGTTCACCACAGCACTATCAGGTGCATTGTGGGTCTGTATGTAGTGATTAGGTTCATCATGATCACTAGCTACAGTGTCATGGAGGGATGTGTCACCATCCTGAGCTGTGTGTGGCTGTGTGTCAGGAATCTCAGAGTTATGTTGAACTTCTTTGACCTCACTCTGAATAACACTCAAGAAACCTGCTTTACCACTATCTCCAACAGCCTTCAGTTCTTCTAAATATCTACGAGCTAACTCCTTGCCTACCTCTTCCTGAGCAACCTCTCGAATGGTTTTGACAGACCAACCGATAGCAGGATCCTTGGGGCTCGGCAAGTCGCCTAAGATCTGGGGGTTGATCTTGGAAATGGCTTGATCGGACAAATATTGTATCAGGACTCTACCCTCTGGCTGGTTTGATTCATCTGGAATTCGAACTATCCGAGAAACTTTACCATTTACTGAAAAAACACTAGCAATGTCATCATCTGTGTAAATCCCTTCAACGCCAGTCACAAAAAGTGAGCACTGGCCATCTACATCAAAACGTCTGCAAAGATCCATGTCCAACACAATAGGGTCAAGGAAAAATGAAAAGGTAGGTGTTGTGAGCTGGAAAGTCAAGGTGCTACTTTTCACCAATCTCCTGGCTGGCTCGCCACTTGTAACGCAATCTGTACTTACGCCAAACCTTCAATGCGTGGAAATCAGGACTGTTGACCTTGGGCAGTTCACTAGGTGTCGGTGTCATCAATTTCACCCCGATGTTTAACCCAAGATCACAGTTTCTCTAAAAATAGGTTACAAGAAATCAAATATGTCCCAAATATCTATATCCTGTCAGAAGCTAGTTTCGTAAAGGAGATTGGTAGTAGCTGCTCCACCACAGGAACAATAAGGCTTCCAGCACACAATGGACACCACAATTACTTAGCATAAACACATTTATTTGACACAATTTTAAATAATAAACCCTTTTTTTTTGTAGTGTCTTTCCACTCAGTGTCACAAGAAAAATAAAATAAATAAATAAAATCAAATATGTATCCTTTAAGGTCCTTTGGCCAAAAGAAAATCACCTGAGCTCAGGGAAAAATAAAGTGCATCGTTGGGGCCCTTTGAATTATTCCTACCGCTCTGTTGGAACGGTGTAGCATCCAATAATAGCATCCAGCAAGCAGAAGCATCCACCCGCAGCAACGACCATCTATTTGCCAGGACGGTTCGGCAGAGTCATCAGATGAGGACTTCCACAAGGCAGTTCATCCAGTAGGATCCAGGGCACCAAAAGGGCAAACAAACCAGCCAGAGGGGTTCGTGTAATGGCGAATGCTGTCGGACTCAGCTCCGCTTCACGTTTGTAACTGCTACAAGACTTTTTCCCGAATTTCCAGCTCGTAAAGGGCACGAGAGCAGCATGCGCCTCATCGGACCAACGGAAGGAAAAACTCTGTAGCTGGAGTAGAGAGTGGCTATGCGCACGGCACAGTGGTGCGTTCAGTGACCACAAATAATCAGAAATCCCATACTCAAACAATGATCTGGGTTACATAAGCATTTAAGATTATATATTTATTACCTAACAGACCCCCTCTTTAACTAATTCTATTAGTTAAACTAATTAACTGACTCCCTCAATAACTACTGTTTACTAACAACAGATATAATTAGCTTTTCCTGGTCAAAGGGCCTACTTACGTTTATCACTCTTTGGAAACAGCCTCTGTAGAGTTAAGTTTTCCCACCCCCTCTACGGATAACATAAATCCGGTCTTAGCACTATTTCTTGGGCAATTTACCTAACATAGAAAACCTGGAAACTATTACTAAAGTCGTTCTCATTACTCTTCATTACTTTTATGCTCAAATTTAACCTTAACAAGCTTTTAATCTCCTAAACAACAAATTTTGTTCAACTGTGGTGCTCTGTGCTTCTTATGGGTGCCCCTCTCTGGTGGTTCCGTTCGGTCCGGTGCTCCCTGGAGTCTTGCCACCCCTGTGGTCGCTGTGGTCCCAAAATCTCCTGCAAACGAAAGAAACACCTTTCCCTACTACACCTCCCTAACTTATTATGTTCATCAATTGTTCTCTTAATTATTCAAACTTAGTTCAACCTATCATGTTTGGGACTCTCTAATCAAAAGGATTAATCTAATTATGTGTATAAGCGTATTAGCATCTATCCATCGGCCCTCAAGTTCCTCCCTACAATATATCAATTCAGTCAGTCACGCTGAACCAGGTTTTTAACTTTTATTTATATATATTCTTCAATGTTACTCATCTCAGTAAACAACCTTTTAACACCTTTAACACACTTAAAGCGCCACTTTCACGTCCCCCCAGGTGCTTCCTGTTGCTTGCTCTCTTCTCTCTTGTCTGATTATCACCATCCTGTACACAAAACTGTTGCTTCTGCAAGTGCGAAAGTTTCCAAGCAGAATGTGCCTTAACTCTGACCTACAAGTGACAATACATGTTATCTGTTTCTGCAAGCATCTTCATTGACCTTTTACACCCTGACACCTTTCACAATAGATTAGAAGAAAATCATTATAACCGCTTATTCTACTAAAAGATCAAAGAGAAAACAAACATTTTAATCAATTCAGTTTAAGCATAAAAGCAATTACTTATGCGTAAGTTTTATCATAGCTAAATCAAACTCCCACCAGGTCCTACCATGATCATAAAGCTCCTTATTTCAAATTAAACCCAAAATCACCCCTTCTTGACACATCTCATGTGTCAAATACGCTAAAACTAGCTACTAAAACATTATAACATGTTCTTGATACAGCATATTTTGATTTCATTTTGCTCCTCTTAATGTAACGGTACATTCTAATTATACTTTACCAGACTTAACCAAAATATATATGCTTTCCTTACTTTGCTCCTGCTTTAAAGGAAAAAACCTTGGTCACTTCGACAAGTGTTTGTTATTCTATTACTGCATGTTATATGAAAAGTCTAGCAATCTCCTATGTGACTCATGAATATTACTTTTGTTTTAGTTATTTTCCTCTACAAACTTTAGTTGACTTCTACAGTGGCCTATTTTGTTAATGGCATGAGTTAAATCAAAAAGTTTCTCTCCTTTAGCATTTGGCATTTTCCCAACAATATAATCTAGTACCATAATCTAAACCCAGTCAATAAAACAGAAATTTTATTTTTAAAGCAAACATCAGCAACCCAAAATCAGCAGCCAAAACATTAAGTCTGCAAAGCATCCCCTTTCTCTCCCGAACCTAGTCAATTGTTTGTCCCCCTTTATTCATGCTAACCTTGGTCCAGTTATCAGTCCAGTCACAGTCCAGTCATTCACACACATTCACTGAAAAGAAAAACAATTGTCTATCATTTTTGGTCTGGATTGACATGCGGCAATCCTTTTAGACAGGAACTCCAGGTTCCCACAGGTAGCCTTCTCCTCAGCCAGTTATAATCTGGAAAGGTCACCTTATATTTGCTCTCCCGAATTTTTTTTTTCAGCGCTGTTAATTCAATCTTGCAGGCCTGCTTACAAAAAATGAGAAAAGAGAGCTGATTATTAGCTCATCAAAACACAAAACATAATCACCTGACAGGTTTTCTCTAAGTGGACTGTTAGAATTTTAAAGGGCCCAATTCTAGACATGTCCATGTTTACTAAAACTCCCTCTATTAAAATAAGAAAACAACCCAAACCTAACTGACAGAATCCACCCATCACTCAAACAACAACCCCAAAGATCTTAAACACAAAAAATTTGCTTATTAATCTATCAATATGTTATGGAGATTAGAACTTCAGGGCCACAAAGGTTTTGCCCTACTCTCGGGTTAACTAATACTTACATAGTCTGAAATCAGACTTAAAATCACTCCCTCTGTTCATTTTCCCAACATCATATCTCAGTGGTTGGCCTCAGATTCCACAGTGTCAACTGATATAATTTCACCTGCTATATACACAGAAAATCTTGTTAACAGCCACACAGTTTGCACACAGTAATGTTCCCCTTTAAGGGCTTTAACATACTTAGATTTAGCATAAGATATAAACCCGTTATAACAATGTGTCCTCACTAAATTATACATTTCATGTCCAAATCTGCACTTCTAAACAGACCTGACCACCTTATTTAATTATCCTGTTACTTTACCATTATATATTTCACCAACTAATTCTTCTCAGTCTCTGCTATGTTTCCTCCATTGAAAGCCTCTGACACACAGCCACACAGGAAGCTTCTTTCTCACCACTCATTTCAGCTAATTTGCATACTGAGTCATATCTCAAGAAGTTACCGTGACAAGAGAAAGGTATATTTAAATCTTACCACATTATTAAATTATTTTCTTTTCTTCCAAGAGTAATCACTTGTTTTGCTCAATCGACACGAACACTTCCAATTCACTATTTTAAAACTACTTTAATCTTTTAATCACTTTTTCATTTTCACCAACATCACTCTCTTGTCATGAAACTTTCCTGAGTTATTCCTCAACTTCAGGGTTTGTGTGTTCACACTATTTTAACACTAATACACAGACTCACATGCTCAACATGCTGTCTAATCTTCATGAGCTCTCTCGTAGTTGTAAGGTTAATGCATTTTCTGTTTGTGTGTGTGATTTTGTGTGTTTCTTTTTGCAGTGTTTCAGACTCCTTCACAATTTTCCCACATGAGCAGTCAGTTTTTTCTTTCCCAAATTTGCTAACCCAAATTTTGATTTCCCACCTTAAATAACAGCATTCCTTGTCTTCAGCGTGCTCAGCAGAGCTCATCAGGACAATTAACAATTTTCCACACATATCACCATTCTTTCAGCTCAGTTTTGCAGCATCATTCACGCAATACTCTCATCATCGTCTCACACACACCAGCTTTTCTCTCAAAACAATGTGCACCTCAAATCATTCATCCAAATAACAATTTTACACTTCACCTATACATTCACACATTTATATATATAACAAAAGACTGCCACTGAGTGCCAAGATAAATTATTCCATTACCATATCACAACTTCACTTCATCTTCCTCTAGTACTAGTCATCCTACCATTTCGACTAATTTAAAAGCATCTAAGCCCAGGTTCACCCACCTTGCTGGTCAATTATAGCCGTTATCTGCCCGGGACAATGACCCGATTGCTAAGTCCTATCTTAATTTAAAAGCGTTTCCCGCAGTTCGACAGGAACCCCACCCCAGCGTCCTGTTGGCGTCTGGAGCTTTACGTAAGGTTACCTGCAGTCCACGTTTGAAATGGTCACGCCCAAGGGCCCCCCTCTGTCGGTCAAATGGTGCAAGAAAAGTGGTACTTGACCACTGATTATTAACGACTGTCCCTACCTGTCACGGGTATCACCCGAATTAACCCTGTCACCTGCAGGAAATTGCAGCGCGCCCGCCGCAAGATGGAGTCATAACACTCATAACATTTTGCACCCCTAGGAAGTCCAACTTCCCGTTCTAAGTACTTTAAATAATTCTTCGCCTCCTTCGCAACGCCTTCAGCGTTGCCTTCGCCTGGACTTGCCTCGCCTGGTCCTGCGGTTGACTCACCACTTCCTCGTCCACACCCTGCATGGCCGGCCTTATCTTGACATCACCGGCCGCTTTCCAGGCCACTGGCTGGGCGTTGTCGCCGCCGCTGCCTTCTGCACGGCCAGCCTCCGGACCAGCTCAGTCGTCTCCTTCCGACCCCCTGAACTGTTCACACTCCTGTGCTGTCGGCCTCCGGGCCGGCCCCCTGAGCTGTCCTGTTTTGGACCTCGGTGCTGCTGACCTCCTGGTCTGCTCTTTGAACTGGTTTTTCTTGGACTCCAGTGTTTTTTGATTTTGGACTTGTGTTTTGTTTTGAGACCTTCAGATGCTCCTGTTTTGTGTTTTTTTTTTTTTGTGTTTCTCTGTCTGATTTCAGTGTGTTCTGTTTACGTTTCCCCTGCCTCATCAGCTGTTATGTCTCCCAGGTGTGTTTCCCTCCTGTGTCCCATCCCCTGATTACTGGTGTGTGTACTTATAGTGTGTGTTCCCTAGTCCTCGTTGCTGGTTCATCTGTGTTATTCCCCTCGGTCATTCTGTGTATTTTGCCCCGTCTTCCTGTGCATTCTCCCCGCGTTGTTCTCTCTGCAAGGTACTCTCGTTCATGTTCATGTTTTGTTGTTTAAGTTTTAGTTTTCCCAGTTTAGAGTGTTTTCAGTTCTGTTTCTCGCCACCCTTTCTTTTGTGTTGTACATCACTGTCGCAATAAAGCTCGCTCACCTCAGAAGCCACCTGCATTTTGGGTTCTTAATAATTCACACAGTTCTGTACATTACCGCAATGAATATTAAATGAAACAACTCTAATAGCCATATACATTGTAGGTCAACATATGAAACAGAATTTCAATTTCTCAGAACTGCAGAAAAATGTAAGTAATAACTTGCAGTTGCATTTCTCTAACTTTTTATTATTATTATTTCCCCCCACCAAACCCCCTTTCCCTTCCCCCTTTTTATAGTGTGTTTATTTGGAATATATATCTGGACAATATTTTGATCGTAGGGAAAGAAACAAAGAACAATCAAAACCAATAAACAATAATGCACAACCCCCCTCCCCCAAACAAACAAACAAACAAGCAAACAAAAAAAAAACCACCCAGTTGGACAAGTGGAGGCAGTTGATCCAATCTTGGTGGGATGCCCACCTCTTAGATGTTTACCTAGGGAAGGAGAGTTATTTAGATAAAATCTCTGTTCAGCTCTTTAATGCACTGGCTCAATCTGGACCAGAGTTTGTTGAATCTGTCTCTTTGAAGCCGCAAAGTATTGTAAAATTCTTGTATTCCTGGTACGTCTGTTTGCAGCCAATTCCTAGTCAATGTTTTCTTAGCTGACATTAAAATAATTCTCAGTAGGTATTTATCTGCTGGAGTGGTTATATTTAGCGGTTCCTTGCCTAAGTACATTTGTAAGGAACCAAAGGGGATGTGGGCACACATTCCTGGTTTGCTACGAGTGAAGGCTCTTCCCTCTCACAGATTAATTGCTTGGCGTAGTCTAAAAGGTCTGGGTCAACTATGTGCAGCACATGTGCAGAATGAAAGACAATATTGAAAAGATGTTCACTTTGAATGTTAAAAATAAATGAATAATGACAAAGCTGTTCTAGAACCTGTATAAGAAGCAGTCAGTGTTTACAGATGTTATTACAGAAACTTAAAGATGGAAATATCACTCAAACATTTAGATTAATTTTTAGTTAAAGGTGCCAATATGAAGCCATTTTAGTATTGACAGTAGAAATTCAGAAATCTCTTATTGTACTACAAGTAGGCTTCTTAGGAAGACACAAAAGAGAAAGCACATTATAACAGTTTTACGCTCATTACACTGGCTTCCAGTATATTTTAGAAAATTCATTTTAAAATTTTAGTAATGACTTTCAAAGCTCCGAATCGTGAAGCTCCTGCCTTAATTTCTGATCTTATAGAACCCCACGCTCCCTCTCCCAGCCTGTGATCATCTAATCAATGGCTGTTAGTAGTCCCACCAGAAGACCAGAGGCAATAGATCTTCCAAAGCGGTGGCTCCCAGGTCATGGAATGCTCTGCCTCCATCATTACGTTTCCTTGATTGTATTTATTCTGTATGTTCGATTGTGCTGTTTTATGTTTATCTGTTTTATATTATTGTGAAGCCACTTTGTGGTTTTTATTAGGGCTGGGTATCGTCACTGATTTCTAGAATCGATTCAATTCCGATTCACAAGGTCCCGAATCGATTCGATCTACGATTCGATTTAATTCGATTCGATTCGATTTAAATCTGGGAAATTTTGACAGTCAGAAATATTATAATTCAGATAAGTACATTTACATATTTTTGTATCAATAAAAAGGAAGCTGACACACGCAAGACTTTATCAAAGGTGTGAGCGTCACAGCAGATGCCTTTGTGTCAAAGTAGCTGAAGATAAAACACAGAAAAACATGAAGGTGATTTTCCTGGCCTGGGATTTTATAAAAATATTCTGCAGTACATCAAAAACGAAAGAAAACCATTAATCAACACATGAACATTACCTCTGAAGTTACAGCGGTTTTATTAGAGACACGGTTAAGCGTTTTGCATTTTGAATAATTTTAAAAAGTTTAAATTTGTTCAGTATTGAACAGCAGAAATGAGGTTTTCTTTTCGTAAGTGTCATGGTCCTGGGCCATGTTGGCCCAGTATTCTTAGTTTTATGTATCTTTGTATTTCAGTTCCCTGTTTAGGCTCTGTTTCCTGAGTTGCCCTGTTGTGGTGTTCCCTGAGTGCTTTCCCTTTGTGACTCTCACCCCCTGTGTGCCCCTCTGTGTATCTGTGAGCCTTCGTCTCTCCTTATGTTTTATTCCATGTTTCCCCTGCCCCTTATGTCTGTGTTTTTCCCCGTGCTCTCTCTCCTCCTGTTTGAACCTCTGTACTTCCTGTTTGACTCTGCCCGTCTCCCGTCAGTGTCTCGTTATGGTTATCTGTGTCAGCTGTGTTCCCCGTGTGTTCCCACTTTCCTCGTTAACCCTCTGTGTATTTCTGTCTGCGTCTCCCTCTGTTCGGCGTCGCGTTCTCCCTCATGCTGTGTGTGGTTCTCCCCGTGTCTTCTGGTATATGTTACAGTTAGCTTTTCCCAGTTTAGTTTTGTATTGTTTTGGTATCACTGCTTTCGGTTGTCACCTGTCAGCAATAAAGCTGCTCATATGAAAAAACAACTATTCTATACTTTTTTTCAAAGTGGCTGGCCACTCCAGATGCCTTCCTGACCGCACCTTTTTAGTCGTTATTATTATATTATATTATATTATATTATATTATATTATTTTTTGCTCTGGTTTACATCCCAAAATCATCTAGTTTTATAATCTACGACAGAAGATCACTTGTAAACATCGATGACAAGTTTGCACATTTAATCTTGGACACTTTTAAACCTGACCCATCCTGGCCGCCTGAGATACTACTCGGCGCAGTCAACAACAAAGGACGAGCCACTCACCCGAGGCGTAGAACAAATAAGCGCCGGGAGAAATGCGCTGGCGTTCGAAACAGACTAAGACAGCAGGCGCATCGCGCACCACTGCCCAGCATCCTACTGGCCAACGTACAATCACTGGAAAACAAGCTCGATGACCTAAGAGCAAGAGTCACCTTGCAACATGCATTTTGAGTTTATCCCCTGAGTCTGTGAGTTTGCGTTTTGGGTCCTCATCCTGCCTGCCACACAGCGATCATGACAGTAAGAATGTAAAAGGGAAAAAAACAGCGGCTGACAGCGCTGTAAACAACAGTAGACTGGTGCGTAACAAGCAAGCGAATAATGACGAAAGGGAAACTGTTCTTGAAGTACAGAGAGAGAGAGAGAGAGAGAGGGAGAGAGAGAGAGAGAGAGAGAGAGGGAGGGAGAGAGAGAGAGAGAGAGCTGTGCATTGCGGTGGAAGCAAAACAGTAAAAGTCAGAGTGAATTCATGGCAATGTTTATGTGAAGCGTTTGGATCTTCTTTTGCTGCTGGTTCGGTCAATATTGTTTGGAGAGAGATCAAACTAACAGCTTTAGAATCGGCTCATAAAGGGCGTGAACACAAAGCGCGGACCCGCCGACAGATCAGAATCAGCGAGCTGTCGGCTTTCAGCCCCGACCGTGAGAAAGGCGACATCTAACTGCTTCTGATCCGCGGGTCGCGCTGTGTGTTTAAGTCTATGTGCAGAATCCGTGTACCTGCTCTCATTTACTGTCTTAACTGTTTGGTGGTTCTTGAAATTTTGTGAGATGTCACCAGAGATTTGGGCATTTCGGGCAAAATAAATTTATATTAAAAAAATCGATTCAGGATTTTAATGAATCGATTTTACGTTATCCAAGCCAGAATCGATTTTAATCGATGAATCGATTATAAAAACCCACCCCTAGTTTTTATCCTGTGAAGAGTGCTATATCAAAGTAAAAGTAAACTAATGAAAGTTAAAAAACAAAACAAAAAAACAAAAAACCCACAGGCTTTCAAATGACATACCAGGAGGTGGTGAGGTAAACAGAAGGTCGGGTTTCCCAAATGGACCAGGTGCATTGCGTTGCTTGCGGATGTCATGGGTGTTCCAAACTGTTTGCTCCGTTTTTAAGTCTCTTTGAAGCAGTGGCAAGTGTGAGTACTGCAAGCAGTTGCTATGAAAAAGGAGAATTAAAAAATTAATATGTTCATCTGCTTCTTTGAGGTAGAATAAGTAAAAGCTAAATTTTAATCAGTACTCAAAAAACAAAGGCATTCCTAGACCACATACTTTCATACTGCTGCTTGATTATTTTTCATGTCTAAAAATATTGACTTACATGTGCACAGGATTGTCCAGTTCAAGGATCCCAGACTCCATCATGGCCTACGCATGTTGTTTTGAAAAAGACATAAGTTGTGAAGGTGAGAATTTCATTATTGAAAAGGTACAGATGTACATAAACACAGATTCTGGCCTTGTGTTTTCAGATAAACTAATCCATCGTATGTTTAACGAAATTTTGATGGCTAGTCTTTGTTAATAGGTTTTACAGGTGAAAGATTTGCTTTACCTCAAATGTTGTCAGCCATTTCTTAATCCATGTCCGCTTTAAAATACTGTTGAAACATTCAGCTCTCTAAACAACAGAAGCATGACATTATCAGTTTTGTTGTCAGGTTGTTACTTTAGAAATAGTCATTTACCAGCTTAAAGACATACCTGGTTGTGCACTGATGTCCCCATTCTGAAGCACCTCCATGCCTGATTCCCAAGATCTCGCATGTGAAATGCCATCTGCATTTGACCCACAACAAGGTTCTCCTTTCCTCTGTCCCCCCGAATCATTTGAGGACAGCCTAAAGACACAAACTGAAGATAATTAGTGAATGATGAAAAAATAAATTTATTAACAAAATATAATCTTTTTTAACCCCCCATTTTTTAGTATATTGCATACCACCCTGTTCTTGAACAGCCTCAAAGAAGTATCTAGCCACAAAGTTTTGTTTGCGGTTGGATGTGCCCACCTTTAGCCATAGAACCTTCCTGGAAAATCTGAAAAGAAAGAAACAGAAAAGTGGCCACTTGTACATATGATTTAATCGTGTTTTGGCACTATGTTTGGTTTTTGTTACATTCCCCAAGAGTATGCTGGTTTTCCATTGTATTATGTCTAGGCGTTGTTTCTGGTTCCTCCGGCCATTTTGACTGCCATAGTTGTGTAGGCTTACATGCCTTTGGAATTGAATGTGACTCTTGACTGTGTTCAGATTGACGCGAGGGGAGAGCTGCCTTTTGTTTTGTAATCCCTTGTATTCTCCTGTTTATGTGTTGGTTAGGTAGGTTATCGTAAATTGTACATTTTATTTTCTTTGGAGTTAAATTCTGTTTACTTTATATCAGGGATGTTTTGTTTGTTGTGTTGGTCTTGGCCCTCCCTGAAATTAACTGCCAGTCTGAAATGGAACTTTAAGACTAGCAGGAAATAAGCCTTTTAAAAACCGCCATCTTGAATCCTCCTTCACTATTCATACTTTATCTTGGTCCCTTAGACCAGGCTTGGCCAACTCCAGACCTCGAGGGCCAGTGTCCTGCATGTTTTAGATATCACCCTGGGTAAACACACTTGAATAAAATGATTAGTTCATTACCAGACCTCTGGAGAACTACAAAACATGTTGTGAGGGTAATTTAGCCATTTGAATCAGCTGTGGATCAAGGACACATCTAAAACCTGCAGGACACCGGCCCTCGAGGCCTGGACTTGCCCATCCCTGCCCTAGACTACTCAGGAGAGATAACACCTCAGTTTACCGCACATCCTTATCTTGAAGCAACTTTGTACTATCACTGAATATAATAAATTAAGTAGCGAATGCCATATTCAAACCTACCCATCAATCCCCAAATGTATCCACATTCCAAAGAACTTCAGTTTATCATTGCCTATATGAAACAACAAATAATAATTACAATTTGTTTCAACAGAAGTACCATCAAAACATGTTTGGAAGGTTAATTGAAAAGATAAAATAAATACCATCAATGTGCCATGTGTCATTTGGACCACGGCTGATGTAATTCCGACGGGGAATTTTCTTCTTTCCAGGAGATCTCCTCTGAAGACCACTTGCATCCATATACCTCATTATATTAGCAACATCGTCTCTACAGGGAGTGCAGAATTATTAGGCAAGTTGTATTTTTGAGGAATAATTTTATTATTGAACAACAACCATGTTCTCAATGAACCCAAAAAACTCATTAATATCAAAGCTGAATGTTTTTGGAAGTAGTTTTTAGTTTGTTTTTAGTTTTAGCTATTTTAGGGGGATATCTGTGTGTGCAGGTGACTATTACTGTACATAATTATTAGGAAACTTAACAAAAAACAAATATATACCCATTTCAATTATTTATTTTTACCAGTGAAACCAATATAACATCTCCACATTCACAAATATACATTTCTGACATTCTAAAACAAAACAAAAACAAATCAGCGCCAGCATGTCTCGTGTCCGACGAGGGGGGATCACCACTGGTGATATGAGTGCCTACAATGCGGCCTCATACGATGAGAGATGCCAAACGCCAGTACCGGGAGCGTGTGGAGTCTCGCTTCCACCAGGGCGACACACAGAGTATGTGGCACGGACTACGCACCATTACGAACTACAAAGCCAGGGACACTGCGCCGATCAATGCCGACTCTGCATTCACCAACGAGCTGAACCAGATCTACACCCTTAACGAGGTCAGCCAAGTGGCTAATGCTAACTACCCCCTGACAACCGAGGACAGTGACATCATCACCGAGAGATTGGTGATCAACATCGCGGAGCACGACGTCCAAGCGGCACTGAGGAGACTGAACACAAGGAAAGCGGCGGGGCCAGACATCATCACTGGCCGTCTGCTGTGCTAACCAGCTAGCACATGTGTTCACTTCCATCTTCAACGAGTCCCTGGCAAAGTTTGTGTTCCCCCCTTGCTTCAAGAGATCCACCATCATCCCTGTGCCCAAGAACTGCAAACCCTCATCCCTGAAGGATTACCGGCCAGTAATGAAGTAATAAAGCTGTTCGAGAGGCTGCTGAAGAACACAATCTCCTCCTCCATCCCAGACACCACAGATCCGCATCAGTTTGCCTACTGTCCCAACAGATCCACAGAGGATGCCATCGGCAACATCCTTCACACTACGCTCAGCCACGTGGACAAGAAACAGGGTAACTATGTGAGAATGCTGTTTGTTGATTACAGTTCAGTGTTTAACAAAATAGTGCCCAGCAGACTGTTCACAAAGCTGAGGGATCTAGGACTCAACAGCTGTCTGTGTGCATAGGTGTTGGACTTCCTCACTGGCAGAACTCAGGTGGCGAGGATGGGCAGATGTGTCTCTAACAGCATCACCATCAACACAGGAGCACCACAGCAACGTGTCTGTGTGGCCACCCATGGCTCCAACACCATTGTGAAGTTTGCTGATGACACAGTGGAGTTGGGCGCCATCTCCAGCAACGATGAGGCGGGCTACATGTATGAAATGAAGAATCTGGCTTCATGGTGCCAGGATAACCATCTCCAGCTGAACGTTGGCAAGACCAAGGAGCTGGTGATGGACTTTGGAAGGAGTCAGCACAGTCTACAAGCCATTATCATCAGTGGAGCTCCAGTGGAAAGGGTGCAGTCTCTGTGTCCACATCTCCTTAGACCTGACATGGTCTGCCCACATTCAGGTCCAGACCAAAAAGGCTAGGCAGCGCCTGTATTACCTCCAGCAACTGAGGAAGTTCAGGGTCTCGCCAGAGATCCTCAGGACTTTCTATGCAGGTGCTGTGGAGAACATCCTCACACAGAACATCACGTCCTGGTTTGGGAACAGCTGTGTTAAGGACCAAAAAGCTCTTCAGAGAGTGATCCATACAGCAGAACGCTGCTGCAGGATTGCTCTCCCTCCGCTTCAGGGCACCTACACCAGGAGATGCCGGACTAAACAGTGCAGATACTGAAGGACCCATCCCATCCTGGCAACAAACTGTTCCAACTTCCGAAATCCGGCAGAAGGTTCGGCATCATCCGGGCAAGGAGAGAGAGACTCAAGAGAAGCTTCTACACCGGCCAAATGTACATTTAAAATTCTTTTTTAATTTTAAATATGTTCATATTGTCTATTTTGTAAAATGTTCAGATTGTCTATTCTTATTTAATTCACTTAATTTACAGAATTCACCTGCTTGCTGCATACAATGCTACTACTGCACATTCACCTAATGTACGTATATAATATATAATGTTCTGTCCTCGCTCCCCCTCTCCCCCAATTTTGCACAAGTCGAGGAGCGTGTCAGGTTACATTTCACTGCATGTTATACTTGTATAACTATGCATATGACGAATAAAGAATCTTGCATTTTGAATTCAATCTTGAATACTTGATCAGAATTTCCAGAAACCATCCATGCACTTTTTCCAGCTACAATAGCATGAGAGGCAAGGTATACCCAACAACAACCACATCTGTGTTAGCCACGTGCCAGCTTGTCACATGGCTATCACAAAGAGGAAGACTACCATTTACACTCAAATAGACACATGCGAAAGACTGTGAATACTTAGAAACCTCTTTCATTTTGACATAATCAGGTATTGTTTGTAGAACTTTGAAGTGAAAATGATATATAAACCATATGAAATGAGGCTGTAAAATGACAAAATATGAAACAAGTCAAAAGCTGTGAAACCTTTCAAGATACAATGGTATGGGCAATTTAAAATTACCAAGTAGTCTCCCTAAAATGTCTTTAGACTGTAGTATGCCAGAGTCCTTGGAGAGAACTCATGTTTAAATAAAGAAAACATGCAATTTCCACACAGAAAGATCCCAGAGTCAAACTTTTTTTGCAAGGAAGAAACACCGCTTACCAAGAGTCCACTGAGCTACCGTTTTGTATAAACCATGTATGTGTATTTTTTTGTGTGCCAGAGGTTCAAAGCCTTTTAAATTAAAGTACTTAAAATTCTGCACGCATTTTTGAAGTGTTTCTTCCTAACTCAGGGAGAGAAATGAAATGTGTTTAATGTTGAATAAATGCAATAAAGTGAGGTTCAATGCATGAGTTTGAGATGCAAAAGACAGTAGACAGTTGAGTGAAAGAGAATATGTATCTGCGTTTGTTAAACTTCATCACTGAAAATCTTTGTTCAAATATAAAGTGCTTTGCCACCAGTAAAAAAAGACTCCAGACCAATAAGCTTAAAAGCACTCGATGTATAAAGCTTAGAAAAAAAAACTTTTAAAGTTTTATAAGGTTGGAAGCAAAGGATAAGTAGTTGACTTGTTTTTGGTTTTTTTAAAAAGTATTTTGTGTTTTAATGGGTATTCCTAAGAAATTAACCTTGATATTGCTTTCCACAGAGTAGGCAAGCAGTGTCGCATTAGACAACAGTGAAAAATTACCTGTTTATTGATTGATGCAGCTCGGTTTGTAAAAGCTTCAGACGAAGAATCTGACAGGTCACTTGTAAAATTGCCTGCTATGGATCGGAAAACAACATATCTAGTCGTTGTAGTTGGTGCAGGTGTCGTGGTTAATGTTGGAGCTGCAGTTGTGGTTGTTGGTGCAGCTGTTGTGGTTGTTGGAGCTGCAGTCGTGGTTGTTGGAGCTGCTGTTGTGGTTGTTGGAGCTGCAGTTGTTGGAGCTGCAGTCGTGGTTGTTGGAGCTGCAGTTGTGGTTGTTGGTGCGGCTGTTGTGGTTGTTGGAGCTGCAGTTGTGGTTGTTGGAGCTGCAGTTGTGGTTGTTGGTGCTGCTGTTGTGGTTGTTGGAGCGGGTGTAGTGGTTGTTGGAGCTGCAGTCGTGGTTGTTGGTGCGGCTGTTGTGGTTGTTGGTGCGGCTGTTGTGGTTGTTGGAGCTGCAGTCGTGGTTGTTGGAGCGGGTGTTGTGGTTGTTGGAGCTGCAGTTGTTGGAGCTGCAGTCGTGGTTGTTGGAGCTGCAGTTGTTGGAGCTGCAGTCGTGGTTGTTGGTGCGGCTGTTGTGGTTGTTGGAGCTGCAGTCGTGGTTGTTGGAGCGGGAGTTGTGGTTGTTGGAGCTGTAGTCGTGGTTGTTGGAGCTGCAGTTGTGGTTGTTGTTGCGGCTGTTGTGGTTGTTGGAGCTGCTGTCGTGGTTGTTGGAGCGGGTGTTGTGGTTGTTGGAGCTGCAGTCGTGGTTGTTGGAGCGGCTGTTGTGGTTGTTGGTGCGGCTGTTGTGGTTGTTGGCGATGCAGTCGTGGTTGTTGGAGCGGGTGTTGTGGTTGTTGGAGCTGCAGTTGTTGGAGCTGCAGTCGTGGTTGTTGGTGCGGCTGTTGTGGTTGTTGGAGATGCAGTCGTGGTTGTTGGAGCGGGTGTTGTGGTTGTTGGGGCTGCAGTTGTTGGAGATATAGTCGTGGTTGTTGGAGCTGCAGTTGTGGTTGTTGTTGCGGCTGTTGTGGTTGTTGGAGCTGCTGTCGTGGTTGTTGGTGCGGCTGTTGTGGTTGTTGGAGCTGCAGTCGTGGTTGTTGGTGCGGCTGTTGTGGTTGTTGGTGCGGCTGTTGTGGTTGTTGGAGCTGCAGTCGTGGTTGTTGGAGCGGGTGTTGTGGTTGTTGGGGCTGCAGTTGTTGGAGATATAGTCGTGGTTGTTGGTGCAGCTGTTGTGGTTGTTGGAACTGCTGTCGTGGTTGTTGGAGCGGGTGTTGTGGTTGTTGGAGCTGCAGTCGTGGTTGTTGGTGCAGCTGTTGTGGTTGTTGGAGCTGCAGTCGTGGTTGTTGGAGCTGCAGTTGTGGTTGTTTGTTGCGGCTGTTGTGGTTGTTGGAGCTGCTGTCATGGTTGTTGGAGCGGGTGTTGTGGTTGTTGGAGCTGCAGTCGTGGTTGTTGGAGCTGCAGTTGTTGGAGCTGCAGTCGTGGTTGTTGGTGCGGCTGTTGTGGTTGTTGGAGCTGCAGTCGTGGTTGTTGGAGCGGGTGTTGTGGTTGTTGGAGCTGCAGTTGTTGGAGCTGCAGTCGTGGTTGTTGGTGCGGCTGTTGTGGTTGTTGGAGCTGCAGTTGTGGTTGTTGGTGCGGCTGTTGTGGTTGTTGGAGCTGCAGTCGTGGTTGTTGGAGCTGCAGTTGTGGTTGTTGGTGCGGCTGTTGTGGTTGTTGGAGCTGCTGTCGTGGTTGTTGGAGCGGGTGTTGTGGTTGTTGGAGCTGCAGTCGTGGTTGTTGGAGCGGCTGTTGTGGTTGTTGGTGTGGCTGTTGTGGTTGTTGGAGCTGCAGTCGTGGTTGTTGGTGCGGCTGTTGTGGTTGTTGGAGCTGCAGTTGTTGGAGCTGCAGTCGTGGTTGTTGGTGCAGCTGTTGTGGTTGTTGGAGCTGCTGTCGTGGTTGTTGGAGCGGGTGTTGTGGTTGTTGGAGCTGCAGTCGTGGTTGTTGGTGCGGCTGTTGTGGTTGTTGGAGCTGCAGTCGTGGTTGTTGGTGCGGCTGTTGTGGTTGTTGGAGCTGCAGTCGTGGTTGTTGGAGCTGCAGTCGTGGTTGTTGGTGCGGCTGTTGTGGTTGTTGGAGCTGCAGTCGTGGTTGTTGGTGCGGCTGTTGTGGTTGTTGGTGCTGCAGTTGTTGGAGCTGCAGTCGTGGTTGTTGGTGCAGCTGTTGTGGTTGTTGGAGCTGCAGTCGTGGTTGTTGGTGCGGCTGTTGTGGTTGTTGGAGCTGCAGTTGTTGGAGCTGCAGTCGTGGTTGTTGGTGCGGCTGTTGTGGTTGTTGGAGCTGCAGTTGTTGGAGCTGCAGTCGTGGTTGTTGGAGCGGCTGTTGTGGTTGTTGGAGCTGCAGTCGTGGTTGTTGGAGCTGCAGTTGTGGTTGTTGGTGCGGCTGTTGTGGTTGTTGGAGCTGCAGTTGTGGTTGTTGGAGCGGCTGTTGTGGTTGTTGGAGCTGCAGTCGTGGTTGTTGGTGTGGTTGTTGTGGTTGTTGGAGCTGCAGTCGTGGTTGTTGGTGCGGCTGTTGTGGTTGTTGGAGCTGCAGTCGTGGTTGTTGGTGCGGCTGTTGTGGTTGTTGGAGCTGCAGTCGTGGTTGTTGGTGCGGGCTGTTGTGGTTGTTGGAGCTGCAGTTGTTGGAGCTGCAGTCATGGTTGTTGGAGCGGGTGTTGTGGTTGTTGGAGCTGCAGTCGTGGTTGTTGGAGCTGCAGTTGTGGTTGTTGGTGCGGCTGTTGTGGTTGTTGGAGCTGCAGTTGTGGTTGTTGGAGCGGCTGTTGTGGTTGTTGGAGCTGCAGTCGTGGTTGTTGGTGTGGTTGTTGTGGTTGTTGGAGCTGCAGTCGTGGTTGTTGGAGCTGCAGTTGTGGTTGTTGGTGCGGCTGTTGTGGTTGTTGGAGCTGCTGTTGTGGTTGTTGGAGCGGCTGTTGTGGTTGTTGGAGCTGCAGTCGTGGTTGTTGGTGCGGCTGTTGTGGTTGTTGGAGCTGCAGTCGTGGTTGTTGGTGCGGCTGTTGTGGTTGTTGGAGCTGCAGTCGTGGTTGTTGGTGCGGCTGTTGTGGTTGTTGGAGCTGCAGTCGTGGTTGTTGGTGCGGCTGTTGTGGTTGTTGGAGCTGCAGTTGTTGGAGCTGCAGTCGTGGTTGTTGGTGCGGCTGTTGTGGTTGTTGGAGCTGCAGTTGTGGTTGTTGGAGCTGCAGTTGTGGTTGTTGGTGCGGCTGTTGTGGTTGTTGGAGCTGCAGTTGTGGTTGTTGGTGCGGCTGTTGTGGTTGTTGGAGCTGCAGTTGTTGGAGCTGCAGTCGTGGTTGTTGGAGCGGGTGTTGTGGTTGTTGGAGCTGCAGTCGTGGTTGTTGGAGCTGCAGTTGGTGGGGCTGTGGGTTGTTGGAACATGCTGTCGTGGCTTTTGGAGCAGGTGTTGTGGTTTTGTTTGTTGGGGCTGCAGTCGTGGTTGTTGGAGCTGCAGTTGTGGTTGTTGGAGCTGCAGTCGTGGTTGTTGGTGCGGCTGTTGTGGTGTTGGGAGCGCTGCAGTTGTGGTTGTTTGGTGTTGGCAGCTGTTGTGGTGTACTTGGGTGCAGCTGTTGTTGGTCTGCGGCTGTTGTGGATTGTTGGAGCGGGAGTTGTTGGAGCTGCAGTCGTGGTTGTTGGTGCGCTGTTGTGGTTGTTTGAAGCTGCAGTGTGTTGTTGGGCGGCTGTTGTCGCGTTGTGGCGATGTCAGTTGTTGGATCTGCAGTGCGGTTGTTGGTGCGGGCTTGTTGTGGTTTCAGCTGCAGTTGTGGTTGTTGGTGCGGCTGTTGTGGTTGTTGGAGCTGCAGTCGTGGTTGTTGGAGCTGCAGTCGTGGTTGTTGGTGCGGCTGTTGTGGTTGTTGGAGCTGCAGTTGTGGTTGTTGGTGCGGCTGTTGTGGTTGTTGGAGCTGCAGTCGTGGTTGTTGGAGCTGCAGTCGTGGTTGTTGGTGCGGCTGTTGTGGTTGTTGGTGCTGCTGTTGTGGTTGTTGGAGCTGCAGTCGTGGTTGTTGTACCTGCAGTCGTGGTTGTATCAGCTGTTGTGGTTGTTGGAGCTGCTTCCGTGGTTGTTGGAGCTGCAGTCGTGGTTGTTGGTGTGGCTGTTGTGGTTGGTGGATTTACCATCATCGTTGTTGGTGCAGCTGTTTTGCAACATGTGATAGTTATTCTAGTTGTTTATATATACATTTCTTGCATCCCTGAATCTCCAATTGCCAAAACATTATTTGCTATTTTCCAGAAGTTGACTACTTTCTATTAATCAGGTTATCAGTATTAGGAGGCATTTTATTTTTTTGTGATTTTATGAACCAAAGTCGTATGTTGGAATGCAATGGGACTTCCAAGTTGGACTGATTGGGACATATGGATTGTTTCTGTATAATGCTGTAGTTGACTGGAGTTATTCTTATAAAACATGTTCTTCTTTTCCTTTTTTTTTTGTTCTCCTAGGTCAGGGTCGGCAACCTGCGGCTCTTTAGTCCTTATAGTGCAGCTCCGCGTGGTTTGGGAAAATAAATTAGAAGTATTTAGCTGAAGTGTATTTTATTTATGTTACTTTTTTTAAAACTTGTAGTTCTAAATTGGAAGATTATTGTGACATTGAGATATAAAAATAAAATTCTATTTTATTATTTTTTTCTTTGCTCAAAATAAGTGTCACACTCGCGGAAGCCGGTATGTCTGACGAAATGCCATGCATTTATCGAGACTTTCAACCCCAGGTAGGCCAGTTATGAATCTTCGGATCCACATTGTCAGCAGCTATTCTCCACCATGAACTATGTTAAAAAGAAACACCGCTCGACACATACCAACACAACAGCATAGATAGGACAGACGTTAAGGCGGCGAGGCGTGATTGCGGGTGCCGCTCAGGTGCGTCCGCCTCCCCTGCAGCGGTGCTGCAGACCACGCCCCACCACACACATTAACCTGGTAAAGTACATATTTAGGCAGAATTTTGCAAATATCTATTTTTCATATTTTAGCAGCATAGTGCTTTTTTTTCCAATTATTTTTTAAAGTCAGGTCAAGTCTCCAAAAGCCCAAAGGTCAGGCGGCTCACAACATTTTTTGTTTGCTACATGGATCATTTTAGTTCAGCTGGGTGTCTTTCCTCTTGTTATATTTCTTTAAGAGTTCAAAATGTGTTCATTACATAAATAAAATTAAATTTTCTCTGTAGCACTTCATGGATTTCATAAGCAACACACCTTAGTTGTTCACACAAACCATAAAGGTAAAAAACAATATATACAGTGTTATCTTCATTTTAGATCTCAAAAAGTATTTGCGGCTTGCGGTGTTTTCTTTTGCGTGGAAACCGGGGCCAATTGGCTCTTTGGGTCTTAAAGGTTGCTGACCCCTGCCCTAGGTAGTTTATTGCTTTGGATTTATTACTTTGTAAGTTAAAATAAGTAGATAATGGATTGGATTTGTTTGTTATTTGTTTTTGTTATTTAATTGTTTGCGTTCTTTGTGTTTCTGAAATCATCTTATCCACCAGTATTTATACTCCTCTTTTTGTCTTGCTTTTTTGGTCAGTTTTAGTGCTATTTTTTGTTTATTTTCCTGTTAAGTTTGTTTTTTGTTGAATTGTTTTTTTGTGATACTTCTGTCTTATATTGCGATTAAATGCACAAGCGTTTCAGTGGTTGAAAAATGGATTATGTGTATATTTGACGCTGAATCCTTTATGTGCCTAGATTGTGTCTGTCTTTCATTCTTGACAAGCTGATAGAATAGCATGTTAAAGAATAAGAATTTAGTTCTGTATATTAAATGAACTGTACAACAATATACTTTCATTCTATAACTATTACCTCAATATACACAGGACACAGCAGTTTGTCTCAGTTTCATAGGTGAAGAAGAAAGTTTAGAATAGTGGAACATGAAAGGCATTTAGAATTTTTACATTTATTACTCACAACAAGTGTCAATGTCTGAAGTTAATTTGAGTTTAAATTATCTGAATTTTAGGAGCAGGACCACGCCTCCATACACATCCCTTCTCGTTCTTATCTGTAGATATGATTCCCCTGTCCTACAAGCTGTTCGTTCTTGTTTTTGCACCCCACCCTGCTTCCCCTTTTTCAGTTCTTTCACTTTTTTCACTTCTTCACTTCTCATTAGTACATGGGGATTTCCCAGGCCTGGGAGCTGCCACCAGTCTTCTCCAAGCCCTTCCCCAAACCACACCTCAATTCATGTTTAAACCATTCACCTTTATCTACTAAAAACGCTGTCAAGCCTAAAATGAGAACGTGGGTCAAGCTAGTGAAATATAATTGTTGTTTAGCACATTTTTTCTATAACAAGCAATGTCATGGGATATGACATAGTTCAAGTAGTGAAACTTTAACGGTGCAGCCTAGGTAAACTTATGACCATGCTGTATAAATGTTTTGCCAAAATTAATTATGGCAAATAAAAGTATCACCGTTAGCCACATTTTGATATACGGCAACCTTTACCTGTTATTCCTTCTGTGTGAATATTTTTTTAATACAGTCATTTTTAATGATATTGCTAAAAGTGTCACAAATCTAGCCTCAATCATGTGCCTTAATGTTTTTAGGACCTTTTTCAGAACTGAATGATTCTAAATGGAATGATGCAAGTGTGCTATTCCATATACTGTGAGGATAACCAAATGCTGAGTCAAGAGGGGAAGAATCAGAGAGAAATTGTGGGGTTCTTTTAAGAAAAACTTTTGCCAGACACGCACTCAGAGTATTCACTGAACCCACAACTTTTAGGTATTAAAAAAATTGGGAAATTTGGCTCCACCTTGCATTACTAGGTACAACTCAACTAGATTTAGTTACTACACTCAAAATAAAGAAATGCTTAACCATTAAACTACTATGACACACAACTTTAATACAGTCTGCATATTCTCTATAGCAATTATTCTTGAGATTATACTTTCCAGTGCTACAACAGTTTATTGATTTTGCATCAACAGTAAGTTTAGCATCGCTTAGCTTACCTGCTAGAAGCAAGGAAACTGATATCATCAGTGCAACACCCATTGTTCAACCAGTTAAATCTGTAAAAGAAACATATGTCAAGGCTTGTTTTATGGTCTGGTTCTTTTTACTCTGCACTTGAGTTTCTGGACTTGTGTTGTTTATTTAATTCTTATATGAGGGCCCAGGGTTTTGTAACTTTATATTATTTCCTGTATTCATTCTCTTAGAATATGTAACCCTCTCTCTTTAGAGTCAAATTCTTCCCTGTGTGTTCCCCTGCTTCCTGTGTCATGTCTGTTGTATTAACTCAGTGGTTCCCAAACTTTTTTTGCTGGGCCCCCCTTTGTTTTACATGAAAAACATTCGTGCCCCCCCCCCCCCTTCCCCGGCGCGTGCACACACGCGCACACGCACACGCACTAACACATCCTCCAACCACACACACACATATTTTGCTCCATTGCGGTTTATTTCACACCTCAAACATTAAGTAAACAATTAAGCAAATACAAGTAACCTGCAATAAATTACAGGTAGTAAGAAAATAAACTACTAACTCTTTTACGCTACGTCCACACCTACACGGGTATTTTTGAAAACGCAGCTGTTTCATCCACACGTAAACGGTGTTTCGAATCACCGAAAACTGAGATTTTTTAAAACTCCTTTTTTGTGTTTACGTGTGGACGAGGAATACAGAGTTCGTCTGGCAATGTCAAAGGTATGTGCCTCTTTTCACGTCAGGCTGTGCGCCACGTTATTGTTTACATGAGATGAATTGCAGAATAGCAGATCGAGAGGAAATACTGTTACTGTTAATCTGACTGTCACCATGTGATTATTTTACATGTAGTTGGTTTTTTCTTTCCTGTGTAATAATATTCAACATTGCTATCAATAATTTTTTCAAAAAATGCCTCTCTGTGCAAAATGGGTTTAAAAACATAAACAGCTGTGGGATACTGTTTGTCCGTGATTTAGACAGGGAGAACAAATCATGGCAGGATCAACCCGATATTATTTGTATCCCGTTGTAACTTTATTGTATACAGAGTTAACATCTCCAAAATGTCAGGAGTAGTTAGTCATTACAACAAGTGTTTGTAAACTAAAAATCAAGAATGTGGGATACTGTTTGTCCGTGATTTGAAGAGCCCAGCTGCTCCCAACAAAGGGAAAACCAATTCTGCAGGGGAGACCTACCTCGGCACTTGTGCAGGTGAAACCAAAGGGCAGACATGCTTCACCATATTTTCTAGTCTTTGGCTTAGAATGAAGTTGGTTTGGAAACATATTCAGTGATACTTCATCTCCTGCTTTGCGTTTCTGTGGGCGCCCGTGCTAGCAGTGTCCAAGCCTTTTGTTTTTTTCCTTTTCTTACCGCGCCCCCCCCCCCGCCATGGCTCTGAACCCCCCCCCCCAGGGAGTGGGCCCCACACTTTGGGAAGGTCTGTATTAACTTAATTAGTGTGTCTGTCTTCCCCCTTTAGTTGTCACTTTATCTGGATTTTATAATTTTTGTCCCATCCCTATCTACACCACATGCACAAACACGCACACACAAAATCTGCCATTATGTTACTAAGTTAAAAAATTTAGTAAGTGGAATTTTAAGTGTAATTAATATTATTATGCTTTAAAATGAAATGATAAATCATGACTATTTAAAAAATCATATTGGTACAAACATCATTAGTTTTATAAGTCATAATACAAAAAAAAATAAAAAATCAGATTTACAGTACAGAAAATATGTTCCATTGTACTTACCAAAACTGGAATCAAATGGAAATGTTTTAATTCCTGTTTTTTTATCTGTAGATGTCTTCAATTTCTTTTTATTTTAAAATGGTGCAGTTCACCTCTTTGCTTTGGTAAATCTTTCACCTTATGTTCCTGTCAAAACACCTTTCGTCCTTTTATATTTCAGCAGAATTGGGGCTAATGACGTAAGTGAGAAATGATTGATGAGGTTGTGGCACCTCTAGAATGTCACATCACAGGATTCACAAGTTTGTCAAGCCACGTTTCTTGGCCTAATATAACATTGCCTCTCCCTTCTTTATGTTTCTAAAGAGTGACTCAAAGATATAATGACAGACCAAATACAGAATTCTAGTATGGTGAGAAGAAGTTGTAAGAAATGAAAGAGATGTATGATCAAAGTAAATGGACATCTTTACAGAGTGTGAGCCTCTCGAGTTATTCACCACACGACACGACAACTTTATAGTGATATACTGTAACTCAGAATCACAGCTAAATTTCCTGATATTTTTTGCAAGTGATTGCAAACTCATTAAATCAAAATGATTTAATATGAAATTATAATATCTCATAATTGAAACATGACATGTATCAGTAGGAAGTACTTTATATTGACATTCTAAAAGTGCTTTTACTACTTTGTTAGAACAATTTGTTTTAAAAGTGGCTCAATAATACATTTTCGATCACACTGATTTTATTCATTTAATATCCCCTCTCTGTTTACTGCATAGAAAGGATAAAATGCTCTGAATTATTGTTTAAACACTTTGATCTTATTTGTTTCATTTTGTTCATACATTTTTTCTAAGCCAAGACAAGGAGACTTTGCAAGGCGGTTTCTGAGAGTTCAAAGAAATGCAAAGGAATCTGGCATTGAGCACCAACAGAATTACTGAAATGAAAGTGAAAATAGCTGCTTATGTGTTTTACATCAAGGCTCCAATTTGATAATTTTAGCAAGGTCTTTCCTGTTGTTTTTAAATATGCACTTTCTGCAGATGCCCAACAATGGGGAATGGCGATGTATTCATATGTAAATGCTTTCTCATACTTTCAAATGACATTTCTGCCGAAGAGTTCAAAATAAGAATAAACAAACAAAGA